>NC_046225.1:69899294-70019294 GCF_009819885.2 Catharus ustulatus | reverse complement strand
CCAATGATAGGATTTTTCAAGTTCATAGAAACTCATCAAAACACTTCCTGGTATTTTTTCTTCTCCATCTAGCCGTTCTCACTTCAAGCATAATCTGTACTGCTCCTGCTAGGGAGTGAGGGTTTGGTTTGATGCCTTAGGGCCCGCTGAACATTTCTTTATTTCTGGCAGCTCTTTGGGATTTGTGAACTGGAAATGGGAACATTTTGGGCAGCTGCAGCTCTTTGACACATTCCTTTCCCAGGGGTCATATCTAAGCTCAAACAGAGCTTTGTGTGTACCATGCAGTGTTGTTTTGTGAGGTTATCACTGGGCAAATGAGTGGGTTTGAGCTTTTTTTTTGCTGCTTTCCTGAAGTCAAGGCTCCAGAGCTGTACATTTGAAGCTCCCCAGTTCTTTCAGGTGTGTGCTACTTCAGCCCTTAATTTATTTACCAGGTGATTGGCACACAGCCTCTTGCAGCAGAAGAGGGCAATGCAACACATGGGGCAGCACCTGTGGTAGTGGGAGCTCCTTGAACCTCTTGCCCTCAGTTTCACTGCCTTTTCTGGTGCATAGAAGTTGTTGGAGACAGACTCTCCTTGTTTCTGAACCACTAGGTACTCCAGGCCCTGCCTGGGGCCAAAATCCCACAGGAATGCAGTGATGCCACTGCCAAATACCACTCAGGGACTGATGTAGGGGAATGGGGAAGGAAGGGAAGACGGAATATGGAAATTTTATCCTCCTTGTGGGTGTGTGTTTCTCCATCCTGTGACACAGCCGTGGCTGCCCAGCTGCCACATCCACTCTGGGGTTGGGTTTGTGTGTTCCACTGCTGATAAACACCTCTGTCCCTGCACAGCTCCAGGGAGGTTTGCTGAAACAACAGCACAACAAAAGCAGGTGTGGTTGTGGGTGCTGAGTGGGGACCTGTTTTGTGCCAGAGTGAGAAGATGTGACTTCCTGAGGTAATGGGATGGACCACAAGCCTCCTCTTCCAGGGCAGAGGTTAAGAATTGATTCACATAAGAGCAGGTCCAAGTACTGCCCTATTATTAGACCTTCCAAGTGATGCTGGCGAATGGTCTCAATTTCAGAATTGATTTTTCCCCCACTTATTTTCTGACTCAGAGCAACCTCCTGTTCTAAACAGGCAGCACATTTACCCTGGGTGATGCTTCCTGCATCCAGGGCAGCTCCCTTCTGACAGCACTGCAGCAGGCATTGCCAGGGGGCTGTAATTAAGGGTGTTGCCAGAATTTTTTGTCCCATTTCCAGCAGGGTTCTGAACTGGCGGTCAGGAAGAAACTAGTAACATCTGCAGGCCCTAAGGAGGCAGGTTTGAAGTGATGGGGGTGTCCCATTTATTCTTTCTTCCACAGAGGGAAAAGGGAGAACCTGGTGTTAGGTAGGAAAGTACACCAATAAAAGAGAAGTTGTTCGAGCTGCATATATTATGATGTAATAGAGGTTTCAGTGAAGTGTTTTTCTTTAAAAGATTTTTTTTTCATTGTATTGCTGTTCACTCCAGTCCAGTAGAGACTGTGTGACCAGGGACACTGTAAGTTCAGCTCTGAGATAAGGCCATTCAGCAAGACTTGTCCCATGCAGTCAGCTGCTGGAAGGGCAACAGTCAGCTGAGATGTAGCCCTTGAGGTTTGGGGGATTACATCAGTCATTAGAAGGTCCTAATTGATCTCATAATCTTTACAAGCTTTTTATGTCTCACTTTCAAAATGTTGCCTCCTGTCCTTCTTTTTCCTTCTTGCAAGCCTTCCCTTCCTTGGCTATTTAGCTCCTGGAGAAAAGGGGCATTGTGTAATGGTTTTGGTTGAGCCCTTTCCTGGGCTGTGACCAAATGAGGTCTTGGTGGTTACTACACCTGCCCAGGGATTTCTAGAATTCCTTAGAGCTCTACCTTGTGCCTGCCTTTCTGAGGCTGTGTATCCATATTCAGCCTGAGCAGGCAGGAGAGCTTCACTGTGAGCTTGCAGATGGGGAGGATATTGTAGGGTTTGTCCTGATCTCAATTCCTGGTACTAGTGGGGGTCTGAAAGGTCATTTCCTTCCTCTGTGATCTTTTTCTTCCCAGGTTTTGGCTATTAGACACTAAGCAATGTTAAAAGGAACTTGCAGTGTTTTCCAGTGTCTTTCAAGGGTTTTATTCTGTAATGCATGCCTGATCAACTCCATCCAAAGCCTGGGGCAGGAGAGAGGGGATGGGATCTGACTTCCTTGCTCAGGGCATTTGAGCTCTCAGGACAAGAGTGGCTGTGTCTTGATGGAGACTTCAGTTTTGAAATTTTTCCTATGAGATCATTGGTGGCAGCTTAGTAAAATCATTTAAACATCTGTAACCTGCCACGTCAAACCTGAGTCCGAATCATTGCCCAGATCCCACTAATTGATGCTAAATAGAAAGAAAAATAACGCAGGAGAAAAACCTTCCTGGAAACAATCAATAAATTAAAGATGCTTCGGGATATAAATTCAGCAGTTAAATGAGATACTAATGAAGATGGGAGTTTAATGGTGAGTACTCTCATTACATTGTTTTAAAAACTCCATTTGATGTAGATTTGGTACTGGTGAAAGGGAGACAGCCTTGTGACAAACATCCATGAGAACAAAAGTTGTTCTGGCACATGAGCACAACTGCTGCTGCTTATTGCTGAGCGGCTTTGCTTCCCCATTTCTGCAAGTTGTTGCAAGATCTGGGAGAAACTGTGGAGCAGTTAATTAAAAAACAACTAATGACTGTTCCACAGGGTCAGTTTGCTTCCCGGAGCCTAAAATGTGCAGGATATTAACACATGTATCATTTTTTTGACACTGGAGGACAATTGCAGGGTGCAGCCACACTGCTACTGGTTTTAAAGCAGAACTTAATTAGAAATGGGCTGAACAGGTTTGTCTGGAAACAAGGATTGGGCGTCCAAAGGAAGGAGCTGCTCAGATATTGCCTGCCCTTAAACTAAGCTGTTTCCAACTCATCTCAGCCCTGGTGAGCCCCTGGGTGCTGCTACTGCCCCACAGCCAGGTGTCCTTCCTATCTCCCAGTTCTAATGATGTTTCATTTAATCTGAAGAGCTGCTTTAGGATGAAATTAATTATGGCCCCCAAATTCCTACTTCTCACTGCAGCCTGGATAACAGCTTAGATGACAAACCAAGCATCTGCAGCTCAGTAAGATACCCCTGAATGGAATTTCTTTTACAGCTCACTTGCACTTTGGCTGCATCAGCAATGCTCTTGGACTGAAAAAATGACATCAAACTCCACTTCTGCATGTGCTCTAGCCCCACAGTGGCCAGGAAGAGGTGGCTGGTGGATGCCTCTGCTTTGCCTTGACACTGGAGAGGCATTTTTCTCGTGTCAGTGTAGAATTTGGTGAACGCAATTATTTTCTTTTATCTCACACTTAGGCTTAAACTACATCTCTGCTGGTACGTGCCCTGTTTTGATTAATATTAAACTTCCAGATCATCCTTTTGAATTGGAGCAATTTCTTACAGCAAATAGAGCGGAGAGCCAGATTTTTGAGTGATTAGTAGCAGGCTGAGAGCGGTGGATGCTTGGGGAGCTTAACGATTCATGGCCAGATCCATTCACCATGGTTAGAGTGGTGGGCATGTCACAGCTGCGATTCCTCTGGCAAAACCTCAGCCTGAAATGATTTTAAATCAGGAGTTGAGTTTTCCATCCCACTTCTTTCCAGGTTGACTGGCTTGCTGGGAGGGGGGAGGAGAGCCATCCTCCCACCCCAGAATACACTGAAAGAAATCTGATTGCAAGAACCTGCTGCACTGAAAAGCTCTTCTTCCCTTCTCTCTAAATTGTTTGGGCACAAAGGGAAAAAAAATCCTACAGGCTCCAGAGCATTGATCCCAGTGGACGCCTGCCCAGATGCCTGGTAGGGTTGAGGGCATACCTGGATGTGGCATGGTTATGTTTTGTTCTGGGCTGCTTGCATTTTGTGCAGGTAAGATACTAAAAATGGGAAAAAAGGGGGTACAAAGAATGGGTAAGAGAGATAAATTGTAGATCTCACATGAGCTGATGCAACATGAGGAGGAAGAGGAAGCCTTCACCAATTTCACCTGTGATCATCTCAGTGTGGTGGCAGTTCTGACTCAGGGAATTTTAGTAACACAGAAGTGCTGTGTTTGTGATTTCCACTCAATTACACTTCACAGAACCTTGGTCCTGACTTCCAGGAATGCCTTAGGTGGATGAAATATTGCTATAAAGCCAATTACAGATTTATTCCTGGACTAGCTGCTTTGGGCTGGGTCACCAAATACCCTCCCTTCAGAATGGAGAATGAAAAAGTATTTTTCACTGGAGAATGAAAAATGGACACCAAAGCCTTTTTTTTTTTTTTTTTTTAATCTCTATGCACAGATGAGTTACCAGCAACGTGCAAAAAGTGGATTTCCCATGCAGAACATGCAACTGTGGTGTGGGCTGGCCAAGGATGGGAAGTCAGGCAAGGTTCCTTCCTGACTGTGCAGGAAGGCAGTAGAAGATGGGATGGGAACACTTTGTTTTTTATGGCCAAGAAATATACACTTAGATGAAGACTCTGGTTTTTTTCAGTTTTTGTTTTTGAATTCAGGAATTCAGCTGGGATTTGGACCTAGACATTTCAGACTATTACAAAGCAACAAGTACTCCATGCCTTTGATGCAGGAGGAAACATGATAGGCTCTTTGAATCATTGGAAAAGTCACTGCTGTTGCTGATACTGTGGAATGATGGACACTTGGTGAAAAGGAGCTCTGGCTTTGGTGTTTCTGGATTATGGGCCCAAGGCCCTTTGTTATTAGAGCTCAGGTATTACTTTAAAATGTTGAACATTGATGGTGCATTATATCTTGCTGTGGAAAAGGTCAACCCTGTTATTTGTAGAGGGAGGGTTTCCTTTTCTTCATGGTTGGTTGACTTTTTGGGCTACATGGTATAATTTATAACTACTTATTGTTTTCAGACACAGGGCTGAGGATATTTTGTGTGTGAAATTCGAAATTCAGGCCATTGTAGTTGAATACATGATAAAGAATTTTTTTGTCCAGTGGGAGACAGAGATGCTTGGTCTTGTCACCCTCGGCTCTCTTTTCGGTTAGAGGAGAGAAAAAAGAGGACTTGTAGGGCATGAACTACATTATCCTAAAATAGTGGTCCAAAATACCAAGCCCCCCTAATACAGAGAAATGGGTACTGGCAATACAGAGAGATTGTGACAATCTCTTGTGGTGGAATTTATGCTGAGATATTGGAGGTAGCCTGATATCAATGTGCATGGACATGTAGAACCTACTTAGAGAAAGATTTGGATGCTGGAGCAACTTTCTTAAAATTGCTCACCTGCTTGTCACAGTGAAGTCAGCTGCCTAAAACCATGAAGGAATGTGAATTCCTTAATAAGTGCAAACCAATCTGTCATATTTTTGAACTGTCAGACCCAGAATTTACAATTCCATGCAGAGGTGGTTCAAAACTACCCAGAAATGCATTAGCTGTCATGGCCCATTTCTCCAGTGCAGCTCTGGCTTTGAGGAGTAGCACTGACTTTCAAAGTGGCTCCAGGTGTGGTTTGATGTTGATATGAGGGAATGGGATGAGGCCCTCTTGTGCCAGTCACTGTGCAAATCCCATCTAGGAGCTGTTATTCACCTGATGAACTTACAGTTTAATTGCTAAATTGTGCAGCCTCCTGTCAGGGAGTTGTAGAAAGTGATAAGTTCTCCCCTGAGCCTCCTTTTCTCCAGGCTAAACACCCCTCAGCTGCTCCTCATCAGATTTGTGCTCCAGACCCTTCCCCAGCTCTGTGCTCCTCCCTGGACATGCTCCAGCTCCTCAGTGGTGTCTTGTAGGGAGGGGAATGAATCTGACTCACTCTGTGGGATCAATTTCTGACTGTATAGGTAGGTGTGGGTTTTGTTATGGAAAAATAAGTACTTACCCCTTTTACAAATGAAGGACCAGAGTCTGGTATCAAAGAAGCAGAGTGGCAAAATGAAACCCAGACTTCAGCCTGTTCTCATCACTACTTAAATAAAACATGGAGCAATTATCGCCAAGACTTTGAAAAAAACAGGCACTGCTGTTAAAGCTGATTCTCTCCAAAGCTCTAAATTCATCACAAGTGACTGTGAGGAATACCTATTGACTAATTAATTTTCTTGTCTGACAGACAGCCTTTGAAATCCCATGAAGTTTAGATAAAGTGTGTGTACGTGAGTGGCAGGTGGAGAAACATCACAAATTACATTCTCAACACACAAGACCACCTATTACTCTGTTATAGCTGTGTGATTTCAGCACCTCCCAGTAGCTGCTGCTTGTCCAGATGTCTTGTAGGTGCTGGTGGACTGGCCAGATGTGAACCATCCAGGAGCAGAAAGCAGCACATAAATCACACCTGTTTTAACCCTTCCTAGACCAAACAGTATCTGCCTAAGTGACCTTGCCTGAGGAGAGGGATTTATGGGGTCACCATGGAAGGAAAGAGCACTATGATCAGGCTTCATCACACTGGATATTAAAAATTGTTCTTTTGTGAGTGGATTGGAGGATATGCACAGTTTATCAACAACAGTCCATGGAAAAATCTATCTAAAAATGTTTGAATGGTCTTTATAGAGAGGACATGTTGGAAAACTACACTTCTAATATCAGTCAGTTAAAGATCAAGGTCAATGAAAGACAACCACATCACTATGAAGGGGACCATTAAATGTACATATCAGTTTTCCCCTGGGTGTTCCTTCTTTCCCCTGCCTGTAGCCTGCTTGTAGCTGTTTAGAGATGAGCAAAATTTGGATCAAAGGCAGTGAGAGAAAAAACTCAGGAAGGGGAAAAGAGAAAGTGAGGGAATATCAAGTGGTTGTTGGCACTTTCTGCAATCTATTAGTGTCTTCACTGAGATTTTAGACATTGGCAGACAAGTAGAAAAGGACCAACAGGAAATCTGACTTGGATTGTTGATACTGAGGAGGGCTGTTGCTCTCTTGTTGCCTTCTCTGTGGGTGCAAGTGGACTTTCTCCTGTTTCCTTGTCCCCTGCCAAGGTGGCTGCTGACATGGAGAGGGCTTTGCCAGTCCTGTTCCCATCCACTGTGCCCTTAACTAAATTGAGCTGTACAACACAGTTGCTTCCAGGTGTAACCTCAGTTAAACCTCAACGCCTTTCCCTTCTCAGGGCCTCTGCTATCAACACTCAAGGAAAACCACAAGGGGAGAATGAAAAAGAAATCAATTTTTATCACTGGAAATATTTCCCCTTTTGGCCACAGATTGAGCCTGTTCTGACTCTAACTGGTCCTCCCTGGGGTTTGATAACAGTAGCTCACAGGAGGCTCTAGCTTATCTGAAGACCAAACAGTAAATTTCTCATTTCCGCTTAGTGGTGAGGTGTTTAATTGCTGCTCAGTTTTGCCAGTCAAGTAATTCACATTGACGTGCTAAAAGCAGCCACTAGCAGTTAAGCTTCCATCCAGGGGCTGCAGTGAACAATCCTGACATCTTTTTGCAGGCACCAGCTCTGCAGGCTGCGAGCATTCCAGTTTCTCCTCTCGACTGGGCAAGCAATCTACAGAAAATTAAGTCTGAAAAGCCATGAGAGGTTGTGAAAGGCAGCCTAAGGACAGAGGCTCTATTGGATGAAATTTCTTGTCCTGTACAAATTCAGGTTGAAAATTAAAGTGTTGCCAACTCAGTGGTAATTTAGAAGAAGAAATATTGTTTAAATACAGAGAGACAGGGTAGAACAGGGAAGAGAGGATATTCACTCTGTAATATCCGTGTGAGTTTATGTATCTGTTGAACTGATGCTGTCCTTGAAGATGTACCAACTTACAGAAGTAGGTAAATACCGAGTGAAGAATAACTCTGCTTCATGGACTCAGTCCTCACTTTCTCTGTTGTAAATCAGGAGTAACTCTTCCAAAGTCTAAGCCTCCACCTTGCATGGCTGGGTGCACTTTGTATCAGTGGGTGTAAAATGCTGCTGCAAGTTCAAAATCATAGAGAGTTCTGCCTCAGTAGAAGTTTAAATCTTCCTTGTTCTCTATGGAGTAATTTTGGGTTTTAGAGCAAAGTAGCACAAGGAAATAGTATTTTAATTTTATTTTGGTCTTGTATCTTCTGATGGTCTGATACTGCCAGCCCCGTGTAGGAGCTCCATGCATGAGGTGTAGAATAACCAGTATGTACCTGAATATCTATAGGAACAGAGGCAGATAAATTATTCTCATGAGTTAGAAATGGCCAGATAATTCCATGAGTGGCAGAGCAGAGTGGAGCCAGAGTGAATCATGCATAAATGTCCCAAATGGGGGAAGTAAACTGTTTGCCACAACTTTTCAGACTGACTGCTGTGCTGGATGGGGTGCTACAGTTGTCCTGGCTTGGGGGCTGTCTGTTCATGTTATTTATGGTCACTGTAGAGCTTGCAGCTTGATGGGTTATTAGGGAGGATCACAGGATTTGAGTTTCTCAGTGGATTATTCCAGCACCCTTGCAAAGGGCAGGCTCCATGCCTGGCACAGAGAAATAATTTGCTTATTTAAAATATGCAGTCAACTGATTAATATCTTAAGAGGTTCAATTGCTGCAATTGCAGACTAGATAATACAAAGCTGCCACTCACGTTTAACACTGACACTTTTCTCCAGTTCAGATAATTCAAACAGACCACAGAGATAAGCCAAGATCAGCAATAGCAGATGCCTGATAGACAGACTTCAGATGTGAGGGTCCCTAGATGAAATGAAAGCCTCAGAGAATTAAATAGCCACACAACTCCAGAAACTCATAGGTTACAAAAAGGGCTATGCCTCCCAAACTCATCTCGCCCTCTGTGCAGTGCCACAATCTGAGAGAGGTTTGAGAAAAATGATCTTGTCTTTCAGTAAATGAATATATGAGTTAAGGAGCAGCATGGTCCACCTGAGAGAGTGATTACCTAGAGCAAAGTTTATCCATATATTTTTAACTCAAAGTAGTTATTTAGGTGATTATTTTTTTTAAAAAAACACCACCACTATACCAAAACAAAAAATCCCCCAAGCCCTAAACTACTTGGCTGAAACCCCTGGGTGGTTTTTCATACCCAGCCCCCAGCTGTTTGCATTCATCCGAGTTTGATGTCTTCAAACTGAGAACCACAAACCAGAGAATCGATATCATCTACCGAGCACAGCGCAGTATAAACACAATCAATTAATTCCTTTATATGGAAAAGGAGCTGGAACTCAGCTCATCTCCTCTCTCAGGCAAATTATAGCGATAAGAGAGTTTCCCTGAACTGAAACCAGAAGCACCAGCTTTCTGCACACTTAACCTATAATTGTCTATAACATGCATGGAGGTAAGTGAGATGCAATTTTATTCACAAGAGTTCCATTATCTTTAATCAGCTTTTACATAATTTCCTTTGTATCTGATTGTTTTGTTTTGAAATATGTAAGGATGCTTCCTTTCCATGCATGTGCATACAAAAGGTGAAGAATTCAATATTATGTTCACAAATTATTCCATTCACAGGAGCTTCTGCAGTGTGAGTAGTACGGCAAAAATTTTATGAAACTGTAATACAGACCACAGCAGCAGGAATAAAGATGATAGAAACCAGAGGAAAAAGGCTTTTTTTGATCAAGCTGTTAACAAAACAATGTTGCTTATCCCTTTCACTTGAGACCAACTTTTTAAATCTCAATCCTGTAATATAATAACATTTGTAGAAATTCAAGGCAGCAAACACATCTCTGCAATCCTTATGAATTAAGTGTTGGTGTATCTTATGAGAGGCTGTCCTTACCTTCCTGAGGGATGAAGATGGTCAGAAATGCACAAACTGGACAAGAAGAGCAGCCTTTCAAAGCCTTTTGCCAACAGGGAGAAGCAGTTCATCACATACATCCAAATACCTCACTGGAATACGGGCTCCAAGCTGGACACTTTGGTCCTAGGAAGAGATGGAACAACTAGAGAGCAAATACAAGCACAGTAATAAAGTTACCACAAACCCTTAGATTTTCAAGTGCTGAAAGAACATTTGATTCTTTCATTTGGGTTAAAGAGTCTTCAAATATTGCATCCTCTTGTTAGAGGAGATGAGGAGATTATCTACTGCTGTTGTGGGCTCAAATTGCATTCAGTGTTGCAAATTAGGAAAACTTTTTGTGGGTAAGGATGGTGAAATGCTGGAATATGATGGGTAGAGAAGGATTGGGGTCTCTTATGTTTGAGGTATTCAATGTCAGATAAGCATCCATCAGGAATGGTGCAGCTGTACCTGACCCTGCTTTTGGAGAGCAGGAGAGAGCTGATGATTCTGTGTGGTGTTGTCAAACCTTATTTTCTGCAGTTCAGTGTGGGCATTTCAAGGGTGGTCACTGACATTTAACTGGATTTGGAATAAAAAAAATACAGCCCTGCCTCTCTGCTGAGCATCTCATGGGAGGGACATGACCTGGGAGCTGCACTCCTGCAGAGGCTGCCTCTGCTCTTGGCACAGACAATTCAGACTTGCCTTGCCCCTGTTGGATCTGTTGCCTCTCTGCTCCCTCCTGTGCTGGTGGCTCAGTCCCACCTGGTTTCAGGACCTCTCCTAACCCTGTCTGCAGTTTGCCTCATTGTGTAAAGGACCTCTTTCTTTTATAAGTATTATTATTTATTCAAGAGCCAGTACAATCTAAGGAAACCTATACTGAGCAAGTGAACACAGATTTTTTTTTTCACAGCTCTTAACTTGAAAATCTCCATGGTTATGGCTTCTTTTCACCACCTCAGCTGCAAATAGCAAGTTGCTGCCCAGCACATAAAGGTGTTACTGCTGTTCAGAGGAAAGATTTCCCAACATATGATTGTTTAATGCCTATCTCTTTTATTTTAAACTTTTTTTTCCCTTTGAAAACAGCTGATCCACTTATCGGAAACATTCCTGAGGTTACACTTTCCAGAGGCATAAATCTGAGAAGAAAAAAAATACAGTTTATAAGATTAAAGCCTGCTGGGTCTATGAGCAATTGGAAGTGGATTTTATATATGGAACATCAGTTAACCCTAACTGGCAGGTCCTGGCCTGCCCAGATGGCACATGTAACATAATGGTGCCATACGTGGCACATGCCTCAGGTCTTCCTTGCTCCCAGCAGAGCCTTGGGGTGCTCAAAGGCCCAACAGTCACTATGCTAAAATCCAGGGACAGAGGGATTTTCCTTTCATTGTGTCCTGAAATGCACTGGAAGATTTCCTATTTACTGTCCATGGCTGTATCCTGTACCGCAGTTGTCAGCAGGTCAAACTGCATCCTGGAGCAGAGAGAACAGCTTCATGCTTAGGTTTTCTTGTAGCACTTACTACCCTGCTTGTGTACCTTTAGTAACACCTTGTTTGAAGGTGTTCTGAGTTCAAGACTCACTCTTCCTGAGCATCTCTGGCCCCTCACTATGACACACATTGAGGTGCTGGAGTGTCTCTGGAGAAGGACAACAGAGCTGGGGAAGGGTCTGGAGCATGAGTCTGATGGGGAGCAGCTGTGGGAGCTGGGGGCACTCAGCCTGGAGGAAAGGAGGCTCAGGGGAGACCTTAATGCTCTCTAAAATTTCCGTTCAGGAGGGTGCAGCCAGGTGGGAGTTTGTCTCTTTCCCAGGTAACAAGGGACAGCACAAGGAGAGGCTCCCAGTGTCAGATCAAAGCTCAGCTCACCTTGCTGTGTACCCAGACATGAGATCCCTGAGCAGATTAGTCCCAAGGAAGTGTTGTGTTCAGCAGTACTGTGTCTTCCAAGACAGCTCAGGATTCAAAAACCTTCCATGGTGTGGTAAAATTCTTTTCTTCCTGGCTGTTGCACATGTCTTGCTGGTCATCACCACCACAACTCCCTGGGAGCTGTGTCAGTGATCTCTACCACGGCTTGGTGAGTACCCAGGATCCCAGCCCCCATAGCCTGCACTGTCCTTGTCCATAATTACATGCAGCTGCATCTACCAGCATCAGTGAAATCCTGGGGACCTTGACTTATTCCCCTCTTGAACCTTAAATGAACAGCACCTTGCAGAGAAGTTGAGTCGTCACAAGCCTCAAGTGGGTAATGTTTATTTTTCCTCTGTTGCCTATTCCCCTTCTGGAGGAAGGAAGATCAATGGAGTGTTTTAGCTCACATGACCTCTGGGAATACAGGATGCTGCCAGAGTATTTTTTTTTAAGAAAGTGTGGGGGGGGAGGGGCTGGGAAAGAAGAAAGAAATAAAAAAAATCTAAAGGTTTAAATACAGCCTCTTCCATGACCCTTCTCCAAAACCAATATTTTCCTAATAAAATAATGTGTAGCTTGTATTTTATTTTCCCCATCAACAAGGACTGTGAGTTCATTTGTTTGTTTTACATTGGCTGCTCAGAACAGTGTAGCTCTATGAGGTTAAAGAGATCCTCCGAGAAAGATCCTATTGATTTTAATTACCGAGAAACAGCCCACAGGGACAAAAGGACTTTGGCTGTTTATTTAGCCATCGCTGTGCTGCAGTATTGTGTAAGGAGAGATCAAATCAGTTGCCCTCATTATTACAATAATAATAAGGCAGAAAAGGTGCCTCCGGGCCTCGGGATTTTTTTTTTTTTTTGAGAGACAATAACCTCCACCACTCCTCCCAGTAATAAAAGGCAGACTTGAGGAACAAGGAGCAATTACTATTGGTCAATATTAATTCAATTATGCTCCTGTTATTTATATTACAGGAAGGATTGTTTAATATTTTAGAAATATCCCAACCAAACCAGGGGCCACATCTGTTCTTTTACAGATTGATTTTTATCCCTGCTAAATGCATGTTGAATGGTTTTTACCTCCTTTGGGCTGAAGCTAAGGTTAATTAGTTATTCAGCACAAACCAGTGGTACAATGATTGTTTCTAAGAGTATCTGGGTTGAGAATGCACCTACTTGTGTGCTAAACTGGAAACCCTCCAGGGATCAGCAAGCATTACTTGCCTGGGATATCTTCCCACCCATTCTGGACTAATACCAAGCCAGGTTTATGATGGTCTTGAGAGAACAGAAATCAGTTTGTTCTGCTTATGCTATTTGCTAATTTTATTTTCTTGTAGCCTGCACCTCTGAGTTATTCTCTGCTCTGTGACTTGGCCCACGTTCCCTCATGAGAATTCAGTATTTCCTCATAGGTATTCTCTTGCTTAATTACTTTTTAATGAAGTCTTGATACTTTTGACAGTAAGTGCTCAAACAATCAAGTTACAGCACCTTCTGTGAATAGTATCTCAGGTCTCCCCTGTGTCATAAAGAAATACTCTGGCCCATATTCTTGTTGGTGTTGATTTTGTAAAACTGTACTTGACTAACCCAAGAGTATCCATCCAGCAGGTGGTTTTATGCAGGGGCTGGCTGTATAAAGCCAGTTTTAATGTGGACATGAGCAAAGATGCAAACAGCTGTTGAAGGCAGAGCTGATCTTTCCAAGCCCATGGCCTGGCAATGTGTAGATGCATGTTGTTATCGGAAAAATAATGGAGCTGCAGGTCATTGAAATGCAGCTGTAATTTAGCTGTCATCTGTGGGAGCCCTGTGCCTGTAGAGGATTCTGCAGATGGGCTTTAAAGAGAGCCCAAGGACAAGCCATATTGCACCATTTGCAGTCTTCTGTGTGAAAGGCAAGCAGGATTGACTCAATGTTTGTGCACCAGCAACTGACTTCACACCTAACAGTTTTCCTTATTTTCCTTTAAATCATGGTACTAGGAAAGGATTTCCTAGTTCTTGTTCTCCTTCAGCTGAAGCTTTTCTTAACTTCAGAGAATGTCACATGTGGTTTTAGCTATTTGAGTCATCCTCTGGGCCACTGTGTTTCACTGACTACCCTTGTGACTAATAGAGTTCCTAAGTGTTTCAAGCAGAGAGGTTTCAGCTGGTAAGGTTAATGCAGCACAGCATTGGGCAGGTGTTGTAGGTCAGTCCCTTGTTTAAATAACAGGTTGTTCTGCTGATGGTGCTTCCTTAAATATCCAGAGATGGTGTAGATTTGTCTGGAAGGTTGCAGAGGGCACGTTTCTGAGCTGAGAGCTGTAGCATTGCTCTAGGATGGGGTAAAACACTGCAGGTACAGAATCTTTTCCAGTGGGCTGCTTTTACCAAATGGGTTAAAACAGTTGACTCAAATATTGTATCTTTTTGTCAATGTATTAGGTTACTGTTTGAATAGTTCTCCAAAATTAAATACTTCAACTCAACTAAGTTTACTCTGAATTTAATTGTTTAGCCTGAATTTAGCAGTTTA
This sequence comes from Catharus ustulatus, assembly GCF_009819885.2. Taxonomy (NCBI): domain Eukaryota; kingdom Metazoa; phylum Chordata; class Aves; order Passeriformes; family Turdidae; genus Catharus; species Catharus ustulatus. The sequence goes on along the minus strand of NC_046225.1, from coordinate 70,005,018 downwards.
GATTGTTAGGAGCCAATGTTGATCATGGAGGTGGAAAGTAGCACAGATGGGTTTACAAAGATGATGAGCAGCTAATAACAAAACAACTAAGATGGTTTTAAAGATTGCATTTTAGGGCTTTAATTGCATCCCAGGCTTAAAGTCTCCATGTTTTGTAATTTCAGTTTTTCCAGCGAGAAAATGGACTAGGAATATACTTCCTCAGTTTTCTGTGATCTGGCCATGGTTTATGTTATTTCTGTTCTGTTCTATTTTGTGACATATTCTATTTCTGTGATCAAAGCACACCTCAGAAGCTGTCAATATAGGAATTCTGTGTCTAAGAAGAAAAGTAGAATAATTAAGCTAATTTTCAATGTGATAAAGTAGAGGAAGGAAGGATGGAGGATGACACTATTTTGGTCTGCAGATACTGTGAATAAGGTGTCCCCTAATGAGAAATCAGAATTAGCTGATGGAGAAGCACCTACAATTAGTGGTTTAGGAAAAATTGATTTTTAATGAAAGATTAAGTCTTAAAGGTATAGAGTAGAGATAAGCAAAGTGTGTTAATAGTCTGTAAAATTTTATGTACATATCATGAGTTTATGTTATGAAAATTGTGAGGGTGATCTGGGGTACCAGCTGTTTGTACAGGTATATCTGAGAATGATTTTCTAGACAAATTTTGTCAGGCAGCTGAGAAATGGTGAGTTGCTCTAGCAGCAAACAGCACAAAACAAGCTGAAGGACCAGGTGTTCACTAAGCTTTTTTAGTATGGAAATTGCCCTGGGATCATATATGTTGTGAAGTTTCCAGGTATGGTCTCCCTTTCCAGAGCTAAGGTCTGTGGTTCAGACTACACTGAGATTAATGAGGAATTAACTGGAAATTTTACCATGGCTTCTGGAAAAGTTCTTCCTTTCAGCTATGGCTTAGCTCCCCAAAGTAAACTGTACTCCATTACAAGACTAAGTTTTAAGCCTATTTAAAGACTTTTTTTGGTAATAAACATTAAATAATTGCTTTAATGTCTCTAACTCAGCCTTCAATGTGAATGTCAGCCTCAGTAATGTGCTGCCTCACCAGCCCCAAAGTCCTGTTTACCTTTTGTCCTCTTCTCAGTCCTTCTCTTATATCTCCCATTTTCCTATCTGTATATCTCTCTGTCTATTCCATCTACTTACAAAATGCCAGTCTCTTTCATTACATGTATTATGGATTTGCCCACCACTTCTTGTTTACCTCTGGTTTAGTACTCAGTTCCCATGAAGGGACACCTACAGCTGCTGCTTCTTCATCTTCTGGTCTTCCAAAACCCCTGTGCTTACTACAGGATTTATCTTTCCAAAGAGTATGAAAAGCAAATCATTGCTGCTTTGAGACAAAAGGCTGTTGAAGGTCCAGAGATGTTGCTTCTATGCATAATTCTTCCCAGTGCTTCTTCATGTGTGAGCTTTGTGCTAAAACCATACCCAGAGAGCATAAGTTCTTTTGGGAAAAGACTCTCTCCTGATTGTGGGGAAATTTGTCTGAGAAGTTTTTTGAGAAATTTCTGGGAAACTGAGTGAGACTGTCTCAGATTTGCTGGAGAAAAAGAAAACCCTCTTTTGCTGGCTAAGCCTTACCTGGTCATATAAATATTTATACATCTTAGTTAGACATGACATGAATAGTATTGATTTGGTCTTGCAAGGGAATTTGCTTGTTTCTCTGGGCCCAATCCCCAATGAATTTATAGTGATCAGACCATTATGCTTGGGTGGCTGTATGACAGCAGTGCAGAATGGAAAATCTTGCTGTAAAAGCTATTGAATCAGGAGGGGACAATAAAAGGATTCTGTTGTTCACCTCCTTGGTCATGGCTTTTGGTTATGGTTGCAGCTTAACATAACTACCCATCAAACAGCCGTGTATTTTTATGATCATGTGTAGGGTGGTTGGTGGGTGCACAGGCACAAAAGATTTAAAGCTGGTCTCTTTTTGTTTTTCCTTTTTGAAGGCTATATTAATTGTTCTGATGCCTGAGCATCTGCCCGATACGCATTGTTTCCTCTGCAGACTGAGAAAGACAAAAGCTAAATACAAATTTATTGAACGGGCAAGCTATAAACCCTGAAGTTTGCACAATATTTTAATGGAAATCATACTTTGTCAAAAGTGCACGTATCAAATTTTCTTTGTGGAGATTATGGTTCATCAGTACCAGAATTAATAAAAAATTTCCTACCAAGCTTACTCACTGCTCTTCTGTTTCTATATATAATTTTTTAGTTTTATAAACTAATGGCTCAGTTCAGGGAGGAATGTGTCTTTTATTATTTCAAATTCATAATATGAAAATGCTTTTTGTAAAGGAATTCACTTTTTCATTTAAAAAAATCCCTTCAATTTTTGGTGGCAAAAAGGACTTTAAATAATTCTCCAGCTCTCATTTCATGTATTTTTACAGTGTTAACCGGCAAAAGCTGATTCATTATCCGCTGTCCTAACTTTACCTGCTCTCAATAACTCACAAGTTCAGGTCACCCTGCAGTGCCTCCTTTCGCCTTCGCTCAGATACCATGTCTAACTGAATGGAATTGACCTGTTTAAGGCCTCTTCACTCCAACTGAATTATTTGATCATAGCCACAGACATCTGTTTGGGGCAGTAATTGGTTGTTTATAAGAGCACAGGAGAGCCACCAGCAGCAGCAGCAGCAGCAAGACAATAAAGGCAAGGGACAAGCATGGAGGGCATGTAGACAGGTCCTGACAGACCACTGTCTGCTCGAGATAAGCAATGCAGATTAGTTATATGCACTCTATCTCACCACTGGGGCCTAATAATCCCCTTTAGCACTCATTCACAGTTATGTAGCAGACAGAAAACTAATACAGGGGGGAATCTGGTCCCACTGCCTCGCCACAAATCTCAGACACAGCTTCTGGAATCCGCGGGGTTTCACCGTACAATTAGTTTTAAATGCCAATTTCATGGCGGCTCATGAGATGGAAAATAGAAGAATAGTAGGTAAAGGTACCCATTGCAAACTAGATTATTTGAGAGGGAAAGATGGCTCCTCAAGATGTGGCTGTCACTGCTGCTTCCCGACTTGAGAGCCACAATGTGGACATTGGGGTAAAGGGTGACAAAAATATAACTTGAAGGGCTGAGTTGCTGGAAAAAAGTGACATGGCATTTCTGTGCTGTTTGTGTACAAAGAGCAGACAATGTGGGTTTTAATTGATTTGCAAAACCTCATTGCAATTATTATGGAACACAGGATGGTTGTGCTTGAGGGTGGCTTGCAGTGGCAGCAGGCATGTAAAGCAGTGTGAGATGCACTGGGTTTGTCCTGGTACAGCTGCACGTGTGCTCCCCTCACTGTCAAACCCAAACACACGGCACACCTCGTGGGTGTGCCCATCAGGGTTTAAAAGAGGCTGCAGAGGCTGGGATTTGATTTAAGAAAATTCACTGTTCACATTAAAATGTTGAATTAAGTAATTTTTAACTACATACAAAAACAAAAACACTTTTATGTTAATATTGTACATTAATTTAAAATTAAAAGTCTGCATTTTGCAAGGTGTAGATACCTGTTACAGCTCTGAGCCAGTGCAGGGAAGGGGAGAGTGCAGAGATGGATATTAAGATTGGCAGATCCTGGGATGTTTGCTTGAATTCCAGAAACACAGATTAGTGGGACATGGTGCAGGTGATGGAACGAAAAGATTGTCATTATTGTGGTTGTTGTTGCTGTGCCACTCATTTCATGGGTAGCAGTTGCTCTCAGTGTGATGTAAATAGGTGCTTATATGCAAATGTAAGAAATACTGTTCTCCAGAAGTGTCTTGGTTTTAGTGGTGCAAAGAAAGTGTCTCTGGCTCCTGAATTTTTCAAGTCCTGCATCTTGAAATCCGGTAATTTTTTATGAAAATGATAATGAAAGTTTATTGTGGGCACCAGTGGGAAAGGTAATATAATCTCAAACCACTTTCTTAAAAAAATCCTACTACTCAAGGTGGAAAAAATGGAAATTATTGACCTAAAAACTTGGATCATTGCTTTCTACAAGTACCTCTAAAGACTGCTGTAGCCAGCTGGGGGAAGGTATCTTCTCTCAAAAATCAAGTGACAGAATGAAAGGAAATGGCCTCAAGATGTGCTATGGGAAGTTTACATTGGATATTAAGAAAAATGTTTTCACCTAAAGGGGATCAAGCACTGGAAAAGGCTGCCCAGGGAAGTGGTGGAGCTACCATCCCTGGAGGGATTTAAGAGTACTTGGGGTTATGGTACTTGGGGACATGGTTTAGTGGTGGCCTTGGTTAATGATTGGACTCAATGCTCCTAGAGGTGTTTTCCAACCTAAATGATTCTGAGTCTATGACTTTCTCTGTTTAGCAAGTATCATATTTAATTTCTTTTTGTGTTTGATCAGTCTACAATCACAAAAGAATTTTTGTAGACATCTTTATTTGGCATTTTCTGTTGTATATCCCAATATTCCATTTGTGTTTTGCACAGCTCCCTCTCTACATGCATCTCCAAAAGGTCTCATGTTTCTGGCATGAATTTCACATTCACATGGAACCTGATTTGAAGAGACATAAAATTTGCATGGGAAACAAGCCTTGCATGCAGAGGGCACTTTTAATGAGTTTTCTTAGTTAATTATAGAAGCTTCAAAACTCACCAGTAAGGGACAGAATCCTCAGTAAATTCACACAGCTCTGTTGAAACCAGCAGGGCTTTGCTACTTTACAGTTCTGCTCTGTGGTTTTATCTAGGATTTTTTTTTCATTTAGCATTGCCAGCTAGAGAGTTATTGTACGAGCAGGCTGTAAAGCACGGCAATGTTTTTGACTCCATCTACATGTCCTGTATTTGTTATCTAATTGCCAATAGACCAAACTGCAAAGGGACAATGTTTTTCAACCAAACGACCTGTAAGTAGCAGGAAATCTTATGCTCTCACCTCTTTGGCCAAGACAAGAGCATCCACATTTTACATAATGAGAGAAATCAACTGTTCTTTATCAGTGCTTTTGGCGCAATTGCAAATCTTTAAAGCCTAGCTGCTTCTTGGATTTAACAACTGCATCCCAACCCTCCATGTATCAGGAGCATGCAGGTCACTTTTATACAACTGCAGTGAATACCATTATTTGTAACCTAAATGAGCTTAAAATTCAGCCTCAGATGTTCATGCAGGATCCCTGGCTGCTCAAAGGGAGCCGTGTTCTTCCATACAGTGGGGGATTGGGAATGTTTATTTGACTTTAAGTTATGCATTTATATTTAATGGATTACAATTAAATAATGTGTGAAGACAATTTTCAGTGTCTCTGGTCACTCCAGGTTCCTGGAAGTCCTTCCTCATGTACTTTGTTTCTGCTCAGGCTGCAGCCCCAGTTGCTTTTTCAGAGCTGTAATTTCTTGTTTGGACACATGAGCAGTCCTGATTCTGTTATTTCAGTGTGTCTTGCCCAGCATGTTTAGTCATACCCAGTTAAGGTGTGGCTGGAGTGACTGGCTTGATGGGTATGGTTTCCCCATCTGGAGATGCAAATTACATCTTCTGAGTCTCATATCCCAAGTCAGACCCTAGCCAGAGGTCCCTTTGCTGATAACAAATCTCAGAACTACAATATTTAATGTGCTGGGATTTCTAATGAAATAATAAATTGCAATTACAGCTGTTACCAATTATTCTTATAACCACAGTCCATTCCAATGAATAGTTTTATCAACCAGGTTTGCATTTCTGCAGGATTTTTGCCTATCTGATTTGGTGGTTTGTCTTGCTGTCTGCATCTAAGGCAAAGATTGGTGTCCTCTGGCTTATCCTCCACTTTAGAGGGACTGTCCAGCTTAATGTTCAATCTAGTTTGTCTAATTATTTAAGTGTCTAATAGCACAGATTAGTCAGATCAGCAGGAAGGTTTCAAATCAAAAATATAATAATTGCTATCACATTGACCAGTCTAACCAGCACAGACTGATAGCATCTGCTTTACCCTGTGCTTTCATATTGTGAATTAAGTCTCCAAATTGAACCAAACTATTTCTAGGAGTTATATTATCACCATTTGGCCCTAGCAGCTATTGTGAGCTCGCACAACATCCCTGGAGAAAGAAAGCAATATGCATTCCTTTCAGTAAACTTAGGTTGGTTTTCAAGTGAAAGAGTCCCAAGAAATACAGAACCTAAGCTGTCCTTGGATGTAACATGCCTGGCTATGTTATAACTAAAAGATAAATACTAATAATTTTTATTTCCTCTGCTTTCTTTATTTTTAGTATTTTTCCTGATTTTTCTTCACTTTTTTTTCCTTATCACCACAGTAACATCTAATAATGTCTTATATAACATGACCAACTCCATCACCAAAGGGTTTATTTGTTCTCATGTCCTCAGCTAAACTTGAAGTCATGCGCAATGCAACCTCTCATTTTGATTTTGCTTCCTTAAAAATCAGGTAGTGTTTATTTTCAAGTAAGGCCATGGAAGTGCTATTGGCTTCTGATGCACGGCGTGGTGAATTTTGTACAAGTCTGTAGCTCCTGGACTTTACTTCAGGATTTTGTTCTGCTGCCCTTCAGTAACTCTGGAGAGGAGTCTGTCTCCTGTGTGTCCTGTTTTGACAACATGTGTTTCCATGACCCAGAAGAGAGGAGTTTTTAGCCATTGCATCCCAAAATTTTCAGTGTCTTCCCAGTAATCCAAGATTTAAATCTTGGGGCACCTGGAATATAAGGACTCACACTTTCAGTTCCACTTGGTTTTGCTTTTTCCCACCTTTTTCCCTGATTACTTATGCCACTGTGAACCTTAGGGGCTGAGGTATCTTTTATAACATTTTAATTGTATTTAGCCTACTTGTCGTATTAGAGCCAATTGGTGAACTTCATCATATAATTCACAGCATGAATGTCTTATCTCAACTTGATTACTTGGCTTTTAAATGCTTTTGTACATAAACTCACCCTCATTTGGTTAGTTTGCTCACATATGCTTGAATAAAGAAAATAGCAAAGCACGGCAAAGAGAGCTTGAATTCAGAATTTGGAGTTCAGAATGAAAACTGGCACAGGATGCCAGATGAAAGCAAAAGATTTCCATGGCAAAAGCTCTGATGACCTGGTGTGTAAATCTTGGTGGTTCAACTGAACTTTAGTTTCTCCTAGAAAAGCTTATTTCACACTGTTCTAGTTTCACAGTGATTTTCCTTGGAAGTGTTGAGAAGGCATTTGAATGTGGGATATGGCTCTTGGGGACAGGGTTTAGCAGTGAACACAGTGGTGCCAGGTTAGCAGTCTCAGTGATCTTAGAGGTCTTTTCCAACCTTAAGGATTCTATGATCTCAAAATGCTTCCCAGATTTTTCCTTTCCATAACCCTCATAGATTTGACAAGTAGGATTATTGCCCTAGGTGGGAGGGCCTGATGCTGGGACAGTGAAATGATGTGGCTGTGGCAGGTCAGGAATGAGCTGGCACGAGGGACTCAGCCCCTGGTGTTTTGTTTCACCACGGACATCAGCTCCCAGCCCTTACCAAAGACCAACCTTGGAGTCTGGTTCCAATTTCTCTGGGACAACCTCTTGGCAGTGATTGCTCTTCCTCATAAGCAATAATTATGGTGCAAAAATAGTTAAATTCATTGCTTTAATTGGTTTCCAAATTTTGCAGAGAACTCAAATAGTGCACTGATTAAATCTTACGGTGTATTTCATTGCTAGGTGAGTAACATGAATCAGCATTTTATCTCCTTTTAATTTCTAGTACTTTGTCTTTGCGATACCACATTAAAATAGGGAAAGAAAACAAATCAAAGTGAAAATCCTAGTTGTTACAGAACAAGAATCAAGTCTTAGGGTACAGCTTTTGGGAGTAAAGAAATGAAATGTGTTCTCAGCTCTGTTAATAATTCATATTGTTACAGAAATATTTGAGATCTTGGACTGAAAAAAATCTCAGACTGAATACAAATTTGATAAAACTGTGGGACTTTGAGGTCATCTGAAAAGGTCCCAGGAACTCAATGAATTTTGACTGAAAGTCCTGCAGAGTTCCCACATTCTTCTGTCTGGCAGTGAAGCAATAGTTTCAAAACACTGGGATGACAGTGGCTTTATTTCAGAGATCTCTGAATATTTTACTAGGAGGAGGTTTTTCTGAAAACACAAGAATAGGAATTTCAAAACCTTTATGACAGGGTAAGTAGAGGAGGTATATTTTGTATATTAGCAGTGATTCAGCTGAGAGACTCAGACTGAATTTTAGACCCAGGTCCATTCTGAGCATCACTCTTGAGGTCATCAGGACTCAGGCCAGTTCAAACTGCAGCACATGGTAAAAGATTTGTTTGCTGTGTGTTGACTGGAGAGCTCATTTCAGACAGACCTGGACTGAGAACTACATGTGGGTGTTATCTCTGAAGATCTATTCACCCACTCAGCACAGGCAGATTGCATTTAAACTCCAGAGAAAGTGACTGGCTTGGGAACTGGGGAAAATATTCATTTGTTTTACAACCAAATGTGCCTTTATCTTCAGATACTCAAATCTGAATGTGTATTTGTCTCCCACCAATGAAATATAATATTGATATCACCTCCAGGAAATACAGTGTAAAGTATTGCTTTTCTTTCTGTTTTGTGCTGCATGTAAACATCCAAACCCCCGTGACACCCCACTGTGATGGCAGCCAATAGACTGAGCACTTACCCCCGCTGCTGTTGTGTAACCATGGGCAATTTATCTAAGTCTCACCTCTCTTAAAACACTTTTATCAAAATTGGCGGTCAAACAGCACTGAACCATGGTGGCCTCAATCTTAAATGCTGTGGTGCAGATTTTAATTTGGGAAAGATTAATGCACTCTCAAGTGTTAATGCCACAGCTTTCTGTTATCTACATTGATGGGTGTCAGCTAATTTCTGCAGAAGGATTGTAAAGCAAACTGTGCATGTTGATGTTTCGGAAACCTAAGCTCCAGAATGGTGAGATAATAGAGAGGGGAATGGAACTATTTTCTCAAATTTCTTTTAAATTAGAAAATGTTTCCCCTGTCTTTGTAAAGCCGAGCTACTGAGTCAATTCCACTCAAGCTGATTCTTGAAGATATAGGGAATATTTCATTTAAAGGAGCAGTAAAAGTGTCAAAAGATACTTTATCAAGGTCGCTTTTAGATTGAAGATAACAAACCATCTTGTAACAAATACAGGCCCCCACAGTAAGCTTTGTAATTTCCAATGCTGCAGTAGCTCTCAGTCTCTGTCTCCATCATCTCTCACAAATTTTTTTCCTTGTCTGGTCACCTATAGTCATAATCAACAAAATCCCTTTTGTTCATTTAATAAAATGAAAATAGCTGGTACACTTTGGTTTATTTTCCAGCTCCATACAGTTTAGCAAATACAACTGGAGTTTGTTCTGGTTTTTAATAGACTTTCCTAACTGTGAAGAAGATCTCTGGGAAGAAGATAACTGTGAAGAAGATGATGCACAATAACTAGGAAATTTTATTTGTGCAGACTAATTTACACAGGAAGGGGGGGAATGCAATTAAGCTCATAAAACTTGCTCCAGCAATGATCCAGGTCAAGGGGCTAATGGTGAATTGCATGAATAACAGTCACTCACCCAAGTCACATTAAACAGTCTTGATAATATCATCCAAAATAGCCAATTATTTTGAGTGTTATGAGAAGGTCCTGTTGTTATTTAACAATGGTTTATATGGGAAAATAGTAATAAAGGTTATATGGTAAAAATAATTTCAAAGGGATTAGTTGCAATTTGGTTCACAGTAAACTGTTTTTGTGCCAGAGGGATGAAGGAGCAATGCCTTAGAGGAGAGTGAAGTGCATATGATCGAGCAGTGATTTTATAAGTTCAGTGCTTGCCAAGACAGTGCCATTGGCTCCAGTTTGAAAGCAGAAGCAGAGAAGGAAATGGCACAATCAGTGCAGCAGAGCCCAGCTCACTGCAAAGCATCTTCCCCACCACCATGGACTTCTTCCTTTGGTTACTGTGGGGGATCCAGGGTGGGAGGGTTGTGCAGCTGCTGGGTGGGTAAGGAGGGAGATAGTGAAGATGTGCCCTGGCCAGGCATGGTAAGAGAGGTTAAAGGGATGTTATTTTGTTATATCTTGCTGCATTTACCAGGAAAGAAGTGCAAAAGGGGTGCTCAGTTAAACTCTGGATTTTGAGTTAGGGGTTTTCTGACCTTCAATCTGTTAAATTGATATAGTAATGCTTGCCTGTATTAATTTTTACAGATCTTGATTCTGATGATTTTCAGTTTAATTTCACAGTAACAAATTATTATTTCACAAAATATCTGCTTTAGTTGTGGTGGTCCACATAACTCCTGGTAATCCAACTTTTGTCGGTATTTACTAAAATCATTTGACTATACTTGTAGCATGTTATTAATAGTAATGCAAAATCTAGATTGAATGTTGACATGATCTCACTTTGCTTTTCTTTGTCAGGTTCTGATGGAATAAAGGTTCACTGACACCCTTTCAGTAAACATTTCTTCTGCTTTAACTTGACAAATGGAGATTTTTATTCAGGTATTGACTCATAAAAGACCAAAAAGGGCCAACATGTCAAGTGGTTTGTTTTTACATAGGGGTGTTCGTTACCAGAGAAGTCAGATATCTGCATCCACCACTGATTCTCTCCACACAAGGAGGAAGTTTTGCAATTTAGTGACAATTTTGTAGTTTAGTTTTTGCTCTGACTAGTGCAGATCTTCTAGTTGAAATGAACTGCTCCATCTTGGCTTCCAGGTGCTAATCTTGAGATTATACCAGATTTATTTCTCCTATTCTCTCTTCTACCTTCTTAGAGCTTTGACCCTGAAATTCACACAATATAAAAGCAGATTTCATCTTCAACCTGATATGATGGGCAAGCAGAGGTTTCATTAGAACATCTTAGAGCATGTTGACATCAGGAAGTTTTCTGTTTGACAGCCAGGATATCCCAGCCATAATGAAAGGATTAAATTAACCTGCACAGACCTATGTGGCACTATTCAGTTTTTGTTTTTATTTTGAGACATTTGAGAGTCTTCAAGGAAGAGGAGTCAAACGCCTCTTTAGGGGCCTCAAGGGTAAATCTGTACAACACTAAGGGGTTTAAGAGGAATTGCAAAAAATTATGATCTGAGCAAGGCTACAAGTCAATTTGAGAAATACCACCACTGATGATTAACTCACTACAGCATATTTTGATATTCCTGCCTTTCCCAGGAACTATGGCTATGGTATAAAAATGAGCAATGCCCTTTTCTGGAGAAAAATTCCTGGCAGGACTGGAAGTGCTGTGAATCCTGGACACTTGGGACATGACTGCAAAGGGTCCTGTGTGACAACATGGGTTTTCAGAGTGTTGACTCTATGCTGAAACACTTTATTCTGTTGTGTTACCATGGCTTCAAATACGCAACGTGCAGCTTGTCATAAAATTCTGATTGAATTTAAACTGTGTGTGTGGTTAGGGAGACATCTGTTAATTGTTCATGAAATTAATTGAATGATGACTATCTAGTTGAGTTTTCACTGGATTTATTCCTAGGGGTTGTAATTGCTAGTTTTGTAAGAGGTGCCTCACAAGCAGGTTGTTTTTTAAAAGAAAAAGCCCCTTACATGTATCTCCTGTCAGCCTGCATTCTGGTTGTGAATATGCAATTTTAAAAATGGGATTGTAGCAACTCCTCATATTAAAGTAAAATGCTTGTTTTTCATAGAGGAATTACTGAGTGTAACATAATTGGGCTCACTGAAATGAATTCAGCATCTCTCAGAGAACAAAATCATTGAGCCTACTGACTAAATTTAACAGCCTAATAGAAATATGCAGGTGAAGGTACAATTAATTTTAATTACTAGACTATACATTGTTAGTTGCACAGCCATGAGTAAAATTAAAATGGCAATCACAATTAGAAAATTGCAACCTCATTGTGCAACAAATTAGTCACAAATTAAAAGTCCAGGAACTATTATACATCCACTTTATTGCTTTATGACCATTATTGCCCTGATATGGATTTTATTTCTTTAATGTCGTGTCCACTTCTTTACACCTTATCTTTGTTTAGAATCTCTGGCTCCTTCCCAGTTTGTGAATCTGAGAAAAGAAATAATATAGGCTGGAGGGCTGACTTCCCTGTTCACTCTGGACAAAATCTCCTAAGTGGCCCTGTCCTGCTCATGGGTGGCTTTCAGAACAAGGTTTGTCACTGACTTATTTCAGTGAGGTTTCTAGAACACAGAAAATAGCATTCAGGGGGTAATAGCTGAGGTCTGTGTGTGATGTAACCCTTTTAGAAAAGGTCAGGCCAGTTAAAGACATGAATCTACATTGGTGTAAGTTAGACTCTCTCCCACCCCTCCCCTCTGACCTGCACAAAGAATTTTAGCTACAGGAGTATTTCTGCTATAAGCCTGATTTTGAGCTGTTCTAGACATGGATTTATGAAATGAGGTTTAACAATTATCCCAATCTTGCAAGCTCTGTGGTGGTTTGCCCTGAAACACTTGAGGATCCATCACGGAGTGGCTGAGCTGCAGTAATGCCTGCAAACACCTGAAATGCAGCTACTGAAAGAGCTGCAGATGTTCTGCAAAATCCCATCTCCCTGCTGTCCCACACCTGGAAATGAGGGTCTGTACCTACCTGGCACCAGCAGCTCATCCCCACCTGCAGGTGAGTACAGTGAGACCAGCAGCACTCACCATTGCCACAGCACTGCCTTGAGTCCTTTGCAAGGTCAAACCCATTTTGAGGTGATCTAAGGCTTCACCAGATACCTAGATGCCTATTGTGCACTACTGAGCATCCATGGAGCTGGTTAAAATAACTTCAGTCCCAAAATCTCCTTTTTTTTTGTCCAACATGCACCAGAGGAACAAGAAAAAGGAATTTTCTTACCAGCATCTGAAGCATGCCCTCTGCAGTTAGCCCAATTACTCCAGCTGTAGGATCAGAATGGCTTGTGTGAAAAGGACCCCTGAAAATCATCCAGTTCTAACCCCCCTGCCATGGGCAGGGACACCTTCCACTGGACCAGGCTGCTGAAAGCCCCATCCAGCTGTCCTTGGACACTGTCTGGGCTGGGACAATCCATGCCAGTGCCTCAGCACCCTCACAGTAAAGAATTTCTTCCCAATATTGAATCTAAACCTGCTCTCTGCCAGTTTACAGCCACCCCTCTTGTTGCTCCATGCTCCTGTAAATATTCTCTCTCCATCTTTCTTGCAGGCTCCCTTCAGGCACTGGGAGTCAGCCCAAATCCTTCCCTTCTCCAGTGCTCCTGAGGGAGGCCAAGGCACAGGGCTGGACACTGGGAACAGCTGGGACATAGCATGATACTAAATCAAGAGTTCATGTAGAGAGGAGCTGGGGAGGGGATTTTACACCAAACCACCAAACCCCAATACAATCTCTGTTCTTCACATGATCTCAGCTCTCTGGGGTCCTTTCTAAAATCACCAGAGCATTGGTCAGCTTGTGTGAGCCCCAGCAGAGGCTTTTGCAGTGCTTGGAGGGCTGGAGCTCCATTTCAAATATGCAATTGAACAGCTATCAGAGGGTAATGATGTTTAGTCATTACCACTTGGGACTGGATTTTAATTGATGACCTAGAGGTGAAAGTGTTTATATTCCATTACCTGCTATTGCCAGTATTTTTTTTTCCTGTAATCCTCTCTGCTGTAATATAAATACTTTGGGAAGGAGAAATTAAAGTGGGGCTGAAGATATGAAAGTGAGAAAAAATATGTTTACTCCCTGGTTATATCTCTGTATTTAAGGCCCAACAGGAACTCAGTATAATTCCAAATGTCTGCTGCTAAAATGGAATCAACATATAATTTATTGAAACAACTTTATTTTTTTAAGCTGCAGATTGTTGATTGTAATTTTGCACATTTTTGCTTCCATGTTTGCACTGGTCTCAACAGGAAGGATTCCTTCTTATCTGAAGCAAAACTCATCTGCGATTGCTAAATCGAACACTGAAATCTCCCTCAGCTTTGGGAGAGGTGAGAACCTGTGATTTACTGTGTGTTTATGTAGCTCCTAGTGCCCAATTGCACAGAGTCTTGTAGGGTTTATTTCAGGGTATAAACTGAGGAAAAAAAGTAACATGATCAACTAATATTTTTTTCTCAGAAGTTACTGAAGTTTCCTATGAGCAGTAATTTTTATATCTCAGACCTCCATGTGTTTTAGAATTTCTTGATAGCTAATAAGGATGATTTTTTTGTCTTGAAAATGTGGAGGCATAGAAATGAAATTCCAGCCTGGAATCTGTCTGAATGTATTCTGTACAGTTGTTGTTTTGAATGATTTCTGAGGCAGGGAGTATCTAAGATTAGGGAAACATCTATAAGTGCCACTGGCTGATACCTATTTACTGTACTGTTTTGGGAAACATTGTTCCTTCAGCATTAATATTAGCAGTACTAGTACAAGTATATTTTTTGGTTTTGAATTTTAAAAAGAAGTTATCTTTTCAACTTCACTGTTTGATAAATAGATTTAATGATAAGTGAGAATGACCTGTTCAGGGCCATGCATTAACCTTGCAAAAGAAACAGGAATATTATCTGGATTCTTGTTTGTTGAGCCATGGTGGATTATTGAATCTCTTCTGTGTCCAAGAATTATGCATGTTGTCCTTGTGTGAAGCCAAAAGCACTTGGCATGTAGTGCTTTTTTTGGTTATAGCCTTTCCATGCTTCTTCTTAGGGGGTTAAAATTTTGTTATTATAGGAAATGTGGTGAACTTGTATAGAAGAATATGTTGATGCAATGAATTACTTGTTCCATTTTTCCCTCTGCTCTTTCTGGTAAGAAATCAGCCTTACCCATGAGTCAGGAGGTTTTTGGTGTTCAAATGCATGGCAGAGCTGCAATACAAATATCTTGTGATTTGGGTCAATAACTTTGCATTAATATTTGCCATTGGTAATAAGTGGGTAGAGCCTCATGGGAAAGCTGCAAAAATGGAAATGTCTCCTTGTAGACATGTGTTTGTGAAACCAGGGTCTGCAGCTGACAGAGCAATTGGAGAGGTGTCTTTAAGCTTTACTGTTGGAGTCCTGAAACTCTATGAGACTTTTAAATTCCTTGGCATGGTGGGGAGGAGGGGAAACTTGGATCCTGAACTTCCTGTGACTCTCAGGAATATTGCACATTTCTTATTCAGCCATTTCATTTATGCTGCAAAAAGTGTAAGTGTGATTCTTTAGCTATAGCTGAGAAGGCAGCCCTTCATTTAATCCCAGGTACTGCAAACTGCTCTATTTCCTACAAAGAAATAATTACAAATCTACATAGTAAATTATTTTCTTACAGTCTAACGGGACTCAACAGAAAACACGGGTTTGAGCATGTAGCTTTGAAATTAAGCAGTGTAACAGCATTAAAAAAGTATCCCTTGGAAACCTTCATCTCTGATTTTATTTTATATTGTTATAGTGCTCACGCTTCAGTGATTTCCTTTCATCTAGTCACTGGGCTGAGGAAATAACACAGAAAAGGAAACCTCTTGAGTTTCTGATGTACATGGTAAATGGTCATTTCAGGGACCATGCGCTATGGGGCCTCAGACTGAGGGTTTAATTTAATTGGTTGAAATTAAAAAACATTCAAGGCTCATGAAATTATAACCTTTATGCCTGGTGTGTCAGCTACATCTGACACTAGCCTTGTTGTTTAGAGATGAAATCCCTCCCCTATTTAAATGGAAGCTCCTGTGGGACCCACATAGCCTTGCAAACAGAAGAGGCAAGTGGCTCTGATCACTAGATCACTGCTCCAACCATGGTTAACATCAGCAGCATTTCTTTTAAAAGTTTGTGTGTCTGTGTTTATCTTTGCTATTTGAAAAATCATATCTGTTTGTTTGTTTGTTATCAGTATGCTCATATTTCTTTTAAAAGCAATATGAGCATACTGATAGATGTTTAAAATTTGTCTTTAACTACATGCTTTAAAATTTTGCTTTGTGTTGTCACTGGGGGAAATTAAATACTTGGGAGAGAGATCTATATTTGTGTGTTTCCTGTCAATAAAGTAGGAGATGAGGTTCAATTTAAATTTTTTTGGGTTGATAATCTGTTTTGCATCAGTTGAACTCTCTACATGATCATTTGTTGGGTGTGTTTTCTGATACAGTTTTCCTTTCTTCTTGGTTTAGACTATAGAATTCAAGAACATAATAATAATAATAATAATAATAATAATATTTTTCCTGTATTTCTTTGTAGTGCTGAGGACAGGGGCAGTGCAACTTCCTTTGAGACTGAAGCCATTACCACACTGCCAAATAAAAATAATTTTTCATACAATATGCCATGAGATATAGATGGGATGTCTTCAATATTTCAGGATGGAGTTTTTCAAAAGGACCTGCAGGGAGGCAGATTCTCAGTTTCCATAGACTTTCAAATGAAGTTGAGGACATCCACCTCTAGATTCCTTTGGGGAATCTCACTACTATAAATGTGCCTATCACATTTTTTATGACTCAGTAGTTAGTAGAGATAAAATCTCTGCAAGCTTGTAGAGATGACCTGGCCCTTTAGGAGCAGATCTGCTTACAGAGATGTCCCAGCTCTGACTGTTTGCATCATGTTCATGCTGAATTTCTGAGCCTTGCTCAAATATCTTTATTCTGTGAGAATCTGGGTCCTCAGATAGTCCAGAAACTTTGTTACCACAGGAGTTTCAGTGATGACTTCTCATAATACCAGAACTTTTCTATGGAAGGGTAAAAGTGATATGGAAAACCAGTCAACCAAAGTGACCCATTCTTTCTTGGTCTTTTGCTGTCAACTGATGCATCAGCTGCTTTTTCAGTTTTGTGTAGAATATGGGCATAGATATGATAGTTGTATATATTGTTTTGCTTGATTAAGTGGAATAAGGAGTTAAAAAAAAATTCATGGATGATATTTGGAATCTGGAACACTTTTATTAAATGAGAATCTGGAGGAGAAAAGAATAAGAAGTGCCAGGAAGATGAGTATAACATGGAGGGGAAAATAGCTGGGAAATTTTTGTTCTGAGTATGAAATATGAGAATGAGGAGATGAGAAATGAGAATGAGGTGGTGTTCAGTGAAAAGAAAGTTATCACAGCAGAGAGAGTCCCACAAGGGACTTTGATGTTCACTTTTATTGAATGTCAATGGCAGCAATTTAGGAAGGTCCAAACACTTAAAACATGACAAGCAGGTTAATACCAGATTGTCCTAGAGAAAAAGTTTGCAAATGTTTTTGAAATGTTTTTGATGCTGTGGCAAATTGTCCTCCTCTGCCTGGCTGATTCATTTTATGAAGCAACAGGACTCAAAAAATAAACATTCAGAATTCTGAAGTGGGAGTTATGCCTTTTTTTTTTTTCTTTTCTTTTTTTTTTTGGTGAGGGATGATGTTCAGATCCCAGTTTTTTCACCTTTCTGTCACCACCAAATTATCAAAACCCTGAAGAAGTGCTAAACAGTCTTGGGAACATATGCAATGCCATGAATGTGTGGGTTGACTTGTTGAGGGACTTGGCTTTCATAAGCTTATCAACAAGAACAGTTTGTTTTCATGCCCTGTGGTGCTACTCATCCTTCAATTCTTTCATGAATAAGAAGGACAAAATTCTCAAACAATCTGATGCAAATGGACTTTTTCAAATGTTGAATCCAGGTTAGAATTAATCCTCCATTTCAGGCTGCTGTAATATGGATAGCCAATATAATGCATTTATTAATGAAGCTATGCTTGCCCTTAAAAAATTCAAAAGATGCAGCAAATCTGTCCAAAAGGTCTTTTCAACTCAGGACTGGGCTCTGATACTTTGGGAGAGCATCAGTGCCACTCTCATGTGTTTCAATACAACTTTGCAGCAAGGAGGGATAAAGGTATGATTTTATCTGGAAACTAAGAAACTAGAGAATTAATTTTATCTGGTCTTTGTTTATATGAGGTTTGTACAAAATCCAAAATGCTGGCTTTCTAATCAAGGGAACATGGGGACAGACAGCCATCAGTACTGGAGATTTGCAGTGGTTATAAAAGGGAGTTAAAAATCCATGAATCTAACCTGTCTCCTTTCACCTCCTTGCGGCCTGTGGGACATAAAGGGTCACAAGAGAGCTGGAGAGGAGTTTTTGATATGGGCATGGATTGATAGCACAAGAGGGAATGGCTTTAAACAGCTAGAACATAGGTTTAGACTAAATATTGGGAAGAAATCCTGTACTGTGAGAGTGGTGCGACACTGGAATAGGTTGCCCAGAGAAGCAGTGTCTGACTCAACCTTGGAAGTGTCCAAGGCCAGGTTGGATAGGGATTTGAGCAACCTGAGATAGTGGAAGATGTCCCTGCCCATGGCATGAGGTCTGGAACTGGATGGTCTTTGATGTCCCTTCCAGCTCAAATCATCCTATGATTCAGAGCATGGAAACAAATGGGAGTCATTGCCTGACAATCAACAGATTTCCCCTGAAAAACCAAGGAACTATCAGCCCTTTCCCAGCTCTGTTTCCAAGAGAAAAGCACTGAACAACCTCCTCCCCTGTGTGAGCCCTTATAATGATAAAAGACAAAATGTTCTGCTGGAACATTTGGAGTTGTGGGGCTTTTAGCTCCTCCAGGGAGTGGGACACTGCTATCTGCAGATTGAATCAATCTGCTTCAGAAGCGTGATGGTGAAAGAGCCCATTCACGATAACAAAGCGACACATTGAGGGAGCAGCCTTTACTTCTCTGAGCATAGATAAGATGGCTTTTTAAAAAGTGAGCAGGCACAGAGCAACTGCAGCCTCACCCAGTAGTAGTTTTAATCCTCTTGCTTGAGATTGGTAGAAGATTTGGCAGGTAGGAGGATGGGGTAAGTCTCTTCTTGTTATCTGAGAGGAGGACAATGCTATTACAAGTAAAGCAGCAAGAGAATTCTTGCTTGATAATAGAGTTAAGGGGAGTAAAAAGATAAACTCTGTTTTTTATTGGGGCAAATAATAAGATTGTCTGGGCTAACTTTAGTGAAACTTGTTATTCTGTCTCTGATTTGCTTGTCTTTGGGTCCCTTGGGCATAGCACTCAAAAGGGCATTGCTGTTAACCCATGGATGCTGTGCAGGGCAGCAGAGGTCCAGCCAGTTCTGTTTGCTTCAAAATACCCCTCTGTTTTGCTGCTTCCTAGGAGTATTTTCTAGGAAATGGTTCTTAACAAGTTGGTTTTTGTAATTTTTGTTTAGATGGTGTTTTGCACCCTTTGGCTCAGGTGCTGTCTAGGAGATACACCCATCCATCTAATGAAAACCACCTCGTGTACAGGTGTGACATGGCTCTGTACCATGCAAACTAAAGAAGACTTTGGAGAGAACTCTGCCAGACATTTCCACAGCCACTATCCCAGCCACCAGAGGGAAACACAACCATATGCTTTAACCCAGTCAGTCATGTGCACCTTCTCCATGTGTGCCAAGTCTTCTTGGACACCTGATGTCCTCCAGGGCAGCCCAAACCATTGTAAGACAGTAAGATTCTATTCCTCAAATACAACCCAGGGACTGCATTTCCCAAAGTCCCACCCAGCTGATGCTGTGGGGGCTGCTGGAGCCCCAGTGAGCTGCTTTGTCTCTCTTTTTGCTGCTGTTGGTTGGAGGCACTGTGGGAAGGATGCTATCCTGTCTCCACTAAGTGCATGTAGAGAGCATGGTCCATGGTGCTGGAACTGAACAGGAGTAGTGTAAAAAAGTGCTGTTGCCACAAACACCCTGAAAAGGCTATTTACAGATTCTGTCACAGAAGGCTTTGCCTTCTGCCCTCCATTATCTAATGGTTTCTGTTGTCAAGAAGACAGCAGGTCTAATAACCAAGCGAACACCTTCCTGCTCTGATGAATCAGCCCTTCCTCTTTGTAACTCACTCTTCCTGAGCTGGGCAGTCAGGCAAATCCCATGTGAGAGTTTACTGAGCTGGAGAGCTCCTGCAGCCTCCTGTCTGAGTGTTTGTGTGCTGAAGCCCATACCTCTGCCTGGGGGCTGCTTTACAGGCTGGGCCTGTACACAAACCAAACACAAATTTGTGACCAGAGAAAGTTGTGTGCACCTTGGTTTGTACATCAACCATGTCTACTGATGTATTTGCCCATAAAATTTGCAACTAAAAAACCCTCCAAAGACAAAACTCAATTTTTCATAATAATCATACATTTGTCTAGAAATAGAGGGTTTCCTATTTTCAGAATTAGCAGAAAGCTAATTTTCTTTCTGATGAACATTATCTCAGGGCACTGGGTGCTGTTGCAGATCTTCTGGGCTGGGGGCAGGCTGTCAAGCCACTAGAGAGGGAGCTACCAATGGAGATGTGAGGTTGTCTGCTGCCTCTTGGTAATTTCTGGTGGGAGGGGGAGGATTAGGGGATGGCAGTGCTTTCCTGAGCCATTGTTGGCACATGATGAAAGGAAGGAGTCCCTTCTGCAGCCCTGAGCCTGGGGCTCTGCTGTGGCCACCAGCTCCAGTGCAAACTCCCTTCCCTGCACATCCCCTTCCTGACAGGGTGCCTGGCTAAAGCTGGCAAAGCAGCTGCTGCCCACACACTGAATGCCAAGGACAGATGGGGATCCTCAGGAGGGAGGAACGTGGGCAAAGAGAAGATATTTTGGGCTGCACTGTGGCTGGGTATGAGAGGTTTGTCATTACCCTGCAAAATACCCCTTGGAGGAGGAGATACCTCTCACTGCATGAGCTGAGCACACAGGCAGTGCCTGTTTAAGACTGGCTTCTTGAAAAGCAAACCAAAACCGTGTCTGTGAGACCAGCACGAGTCCTGGAGCCCTGCGCCATCCCCGGAGCCCCTCTGCTCCCCCCAGCCCTGCTTCCTCCTCTTCCCCCTCCCCACAACTATTTAATTTTGCTCTGGCATGAAATAATAGAGTGCTGTGTATCTATTACAGATGTAAAGAGATTTAGACTGCCACAGGTTTCAGTAGCACATTCAGAGCCCTAACAAAGCTGGGTATAATAGACTCTCCCTGCCATTATCCATTCAGCAAGTGTAATAAATGACTCGGCCGCAGCCTGCCATATACCACCCGGCCCAGATAACAGCTGAAAGGAGAAAATTAAATTTTGCTTTTGTTGAAACATTATGATTTATGTATTTGTAATATAGGCTGCGGTGGGCAATTGAAAAAAAAAAAAAAAAAGAAGATTGCTGAATATACTCCAGGGTTACTGATTGTAGCACAGGCCACTTAGAGTGCTGGAAATGCTGTTCTTCTCCCTGTGTTCCTTAATAATAATAAAATCATACAAATTCCCATTAACCTTTCCGCTCATGTTGATTTTATTTATATATTTATTTTATTTTAAAATTTTTTTCATTTCCAAGTCTTAAGTTTTGGCCATTTACTCTCAACCTCATGAAAAATAACAGACTGATGGTTTATAGAGACAAGGCATGAAGTACCTAGGCATGTAAAAATGATGGATGTAGGGCAAAAAATCTATATATCATTTTTAGTATTTTTATAATAATTTTCTTTAAATGGGGTGGTTCCCCCCTTCCCCTCCTTCTCTTCTTCACTGCTGTCTTTAGAGTTGATGACAAGATATTCTGATATCCTCATCCTTGCAATATCTAGACCTATAAAAATAATTAACTTCTCCCACCTTAGAAATATAGAGACAGAAACAGGAGTGCTTCACCCTGTAATTTATAATATTGCAGCACCATCCCTTAATGTTGTAATCAGGCCTGCAAAGTCTTATCATGTTGTAGAATATAATGAACTTACTTATTCATTTCAACATCACATTTCATCTTAGTTGTTCTCCACATTACTTGCTTGTCCCTCCCCTTTTCTGAAAGAGTGGCAGAAACATAGAAGTTTTCTCATTTTTTCTTATTCCTTTTCTTCACCTTCTTTTAGCTCAGGGCTTGAGCTGAGTCAACAGACTGATCCAGGAGACTGGGGGCTGATTTGCCTCTGCTCCCTAGGAATTTAAATGTGTAGTTTTAAATTTTTTTAATGTGTTTTAAAGAATTTGTTAATCCTCGTTATGTAGTTTACACCAAGAGGTTGAGGAAGCACTTGGCTGCATGAGGAGGGCTGGAGGCAGAGGATGCTCTGTGCTTTCCCTGGCAGAAATTGGGAGGGATAATTGGGATGGAATGCTCCACCCCTGGAAGGGTTCAGGGTCAGATTGAAGCAGACTTTGAGCAATCTGGTTAAGTGGAAGGCTTCCCTGTCCATGGCAGGGGAGTTGGAGCTAAATGGCCTTTGAAGGTCCCTTCTAACCCAAACTGTTCTATAATTCTATGAACAAGGATTGTTCCTGTCTTCCTTTTGGTTGCCAAGTGGGGAGTGGAGTGATGGATCTCTTTTTGTCTCACCCTCAAAGCTGTCCATTCTTAATGTAGGATTCATTTGATAACAGCTTATCCAAAAATTATGATTTTAGTTTTTTTTTTCCTGAGGGAAATGTTCTTTTCTGATTTTTTTAGAGATTATGAATAAGAAAGAGCTCTTGTTCCCCAAGACAGAGCTGGGGTCTGATCCTTGGAAGCAATGCAAGGACATGTTGAGAGCCATGGCCATGGGGAGGGCCTGTAGCTCTACTGTAGCCTTGGCTCACAGCATCTCTTGCACCTTGATTTTTCAGAGCCTAGCACAGGCCTCTGGCATTTGGGCTGCCCATTTCTTGGGCCAGACATACCTAGAAATGTTAAAACCCACCAGCAGAAATAGATATGAAAATTTATTGATTTTTTAAAAAATGCATGGTGTTAAACATTTAAATAACTCATGATTTTTAGCCCTGCTGAGCCCCAGGCTGCCTGTTAGTGCTTGTGGGCTGGAGGTTTGGGTGTGCAGGGGATGTTTTACAGCCAGCTCATCTCTCCATCAGGTATTCTACTAATGCACACTGACAGATATTTTGTGAAGCAACATTCAGCCTATTTATTGACCCCCTGCCCTCAAATGCATACATACAGCAGAGCATTGCAGCTTATATTTAATGCTGAAACATTTGTAAGTACTGTATATCCTATGATCTATTGGACTAATGAAAAAGAAGGTTTATCACTGCAGTCCAGTGTAAATCTGCGGATAACCTTACTGTACAGTCAATTTATTCCTTTAAAAGGTTTATTCCTTTATCAGGTGTTTGTAGAAGGTTTCACTGTAAGTACAGCAGAGACATAATTTGCTTTGGGGCAGATTTATTTGTTTCACAGGGTTATTATTTTAACAGTCTGATAATCACCATGAGTATGTTTCACCATTTGGTATTTCTGTGTGTATATGTGAAAGTGTGTTTATTCATTTCCCGAACAGGTTCATTTTCTTATCAGCTATTCATTTTAAAGAGTTTTATTACATATGCAGAGTGTGTAGGGTACTAGAATGCAGTAATTTTATTAAGAGATTTATTTAGTGCCAGATATTAATTTAGCTGGCGTTTGCTGTAACACAATCATATGCTTTCACCTGGCCAATTTTCTTTGCATATCACAGTTTGCTATAAACAACACTTTCCCGGCACTGCAGCCTTCAAATTCCCCCTTTTTTTCTTCCTTTTGAAAAAAAAGCGTTTTACAGGGAGCTCCCCCACATTCTTCACCCTTTCGTTTTTTTTTATTCATCTTATTTGATTTTGTGAAGCCTCAGTCTCAAGGAGAGGGAATCTTGTGTAGTGGCTTTTAGAAAATGAATATGCTTAAAGATTCTGCTAAGAGAAGATTTCAGAAATATCCCTCTAATGCCACTTAGGCTGCACACAGCTGAGACTCACTGGAAAAAGCAGTAGGAGGAAGATGATCCCAAAACAAGTCTCTGGTTCACTCAGAGACTGTGGTTTTGGTATTTTGCTGTGATTTAACAATTTTTATGTTGTGTAAACATTAGTTCTAGAAAGAATAGGAAAGAAACTGCATAAACTGTAGGTGAGATCTGTCTGTAACTTTAAAATTAAGCTATAAAATAGGGGGAAAAATCACTGAGTCTCATGTTGGGGTAAAATAGAATCTTATTTGAATCTTTCTGATGTCCAGGGGTGTTTCAGGTTGATTTCATAGGAGGATGGCTTGGTGTCCAGTTGGTGGTTTAACTTTCTTTCCCCACAGCTGTCTGTAAGAAAGAACTGCACAAAAAAAAAAAAAAAAGCTGTGAGCCCTCTGTGCTCTGAACCAGCTGGAGGTGATGGAGGAGGCAGAGGGTGACACTGCACATCCCTGGGGCCCAGGTGCACATTTCCAGCCATGGAAAACACTTTACTTTGGATGACTTACATTAGAAAGAGTTTGTCTGTTGCAATGATTTTTTGTGGTCCAGAGGATATAGGAATCAGTGAAAACTTCTGGGCACAGTTTGTGCTGGGTCAGGCCCTTAACTGCAGGGTTATTTCTAGAAACTGCTCAATATAAAAAGCTAAACTGGAATCTTCTGCAGAACACCACAACTGTGTTCTGATTCCTTATTTGTCTCATTTCTAGGAGAATGTTTCTTGATGCTTGACTAGACTGAAAAATGCAAAAGCAGCAGCAGAGTCAGTAATGTTAGATGTTGAGTTTTCTGAGATCACTGTAAGATTCTGTATAATTAAAGAAATAACAAGGTTGCCTTGACCCAGAATCTGGAGTCCATATTTATTCAGAGATTGAAACTTCTACTGGAGATGGAAACTTTAGAGAACTTCTGAGCATCCACACATCTCACATACTGAGATGAAGAATCATCATATTTATTTAAATATGTTTTGATAGAAAGTAAGAATTTTACTTAGAACTTGGCAGTTGACAGCTTTCAGACCTTGGCCCAAAGTTACATCTACTTAAAAAAGTTTGTCTGTAACTGTCTTCTAAGTATTTATTTTGATCTCATTATGCACACTGGTTTTTAATTTCCCAGTCCTTCTTGGGGTTTGTGTTATCTTCTAATTTTTTCTTGGCAGTATCATTTTCCCATTTTCTGTGTTTTCTAAGCCAACTTTTCCTTGAATTGTCTGAAACTTTTTCAAGTAGCAAGATAACAATTAAACTTAGCAGTATTTCATGCTAATAAAGGAACAATATAGCTGAAGCCATGTTATCAATACAGGATCAAAACTATTGATGAATGCACAAAAGTAAATCAACATTTGTCTATAAACAACTTAGCCCATTTAACAGATGCAATTAATGCCATTCAAACATTCAACCAGATACCAATTAATATATGCTGCCTTTTTTTTTTTTTTTCCCATCAGATGTAAAATAATGGTAAAATAACCTGCCAGAATTCTTTGTCAATGACAGTATTTATGAAGTTGGTGTTAGAGCTGATCAAAGAACTCCATTTCCACAGAAGTTTTGGGAGTACTTTCTGGCTTGTGCTGAAAGAAATCACAGTTCTTTAAACTTATTTTCTAAAACAGAGCTATGCTAAAATACCAGATCTGCACTCAAAAGAGCAGAGTTTTATTTTGTTTCTTCCCTGAGGTGTTTGGAGAATCCATCCTGATTCATGAAATGTTTTTCTTGATAAATTCTTGAAATCAATATTTAACTGCAAAGCATTAACATTCTGACAAAAATGCATCTTCAGAAAAAATAATGTTTAATTGAAAATGTTCTTAACAGCTCTAGTCTGAATGAAACTACCCATCAGTTGGCTCTTCACTGACTCATTAGTATGGTATTAAATTTATGACTACAGTGAAAAAAATCTGCTGTGGATAATTGAACCTCTATTGTAAAGAACTGTGTTAAAATGTACTTAGTTATGCTCTAGGCTAATGTTATTTATTAAGTCTCCTAAGAGGAAATTAGCAGTTAAGTTTTGTTTTCAGAGAGTTAATTATTACTCTTGATACTGCCATGCAACATGCTGGACTCATTGAGACTTTTCAGTGAGCCTGGATTGTGACAAGAGTGGTAAATAGTAGTGGGTAAATAGTACTAAAAGGGAGAAGCAGAGAACATTAAAAATTGAGCAAGTGGACAGGTATAACATGGGTGATAGACCCAGAGTCAAGTTCTCCCCAGGAGATATTTGCTAGCTGAAAAGTGATGGTGGTTTTCTTGGAGTGTGAAAGAGCCCAAAGAGTGTGGATTCAGCTGCTGAGGTTAGTCTGGAGCTATTGAAAAATACAGGGGTTTTTTTGTGAGTTGTATCAGTTCAGACAGAAGTCTTTATAAAAGACTTATAAACTATATATAACTATATAAAGTTTCAAATGCTTTCAGTATAAAGGAGAAAAGGAGAAGCCCTGCATTATTGACCATAATATACCTCCTCCTACCTGATTCTGGGAGTTAAATTGCCATGAGTTTATCAAAGTTTGAAGGAGAGTTGCCTAGACATCCCCAGTGCTCTGGGAACAAACCAAAGCACCTTGGCCAAACCCTTATATTTGTGATTCTGCTCTGCACATCAAGACCCCCTAATGTTGACTGTAAAGAAATATTCCTTTCACCCCAGCAGAACCATCCTAATTTACATCCCCCTACTCTTGTTTTCCATTTTCTAATGAAACCAGGACATAGCTACCTACTGTGCTTTGGCTTCATTTCAGGCTGAGACCAGAAGAGAGAACTGGTCCAAACATCTGAAAACCTCAAAACTCTGTGCAAAAATCCCTGACAGTACACTCAGGTTGTTTGTCTTATACTGCAAATATATGGCACTGAACTGGTCCATCAGTCCTTAACATTCCCTTTTCCAGGATATGAACGTGTGTGTGAATGCATATAGATTTAAGGGAAATGACTGCTGGGCATTTTTTTCCTTTGGTCAAGAGCTACTGCACCAGATGAGACTGTTTTGGTAGCCTCAGCTGTTTTATTAACAGTGAAAGATTGCTCTGAGCTGCACCCACTCCAAAATTGTTTTTGCAAGCAATGGTCCTTGCACAACTTCCCTTGATAGATTATTCTTGTGTGCTTGCCCTGAGAATTTTGGTGAGAGATAAGCAATGAGATGAAGACCATGCTTGTTTTCAGACTGTGATATTTAGGTTTGATATTCATGTGATCACAAGTGGTAAATGTTTTTTCTAAATGTGGCCTCTGCAATGTGGGGTTTTGGGTGCCTTTGCATTTTTTGATAAACAGAATTAAGCCTTTGCACAAGTCTTGTGAAGGTTTGTGAAAACCCTTTGGAAGTTTTCTTTCAATATCAACAATAAAAAAACAGATCTGTAGACTTTAAAAAGCAAATGAGAACATTACGAGTCATGAAGTTATTAACAAGTTTGATGAAATCAAAGAAGCTAAAAATAGCCTTATAAAGCAATTATTTAATTAATATTGCTTTTATACCTGTAATGTATATCATATAATAATATAAACATTTTATATTAAATACAATTTTTTAATAATCAGCATATAGTCACAGATCAGGCCCACTCAGGGAAATAATCAATTTGGCTATGATGGTCTGGTGGAATGATAATCTGTGCTTGCTACAGGTCTGAGAATGGCTCAGAACAGAATCTTTTGTTGAACGAAAGGATGCTCTGATATTAAGCCTGTTTCAACAGCTGAATCAAGCTAGAGCTTTGTAATCCCTTGTGATTTACAGTATCAGTTTAAAACTGAAATGTTATTTGATCAGATTTGAGGATGTTAACTTCCAGCTTCTATAGCACTTTATCTGCATCTGACCATGTCCTGCTGAATAACAATTCACTAAAGAACGTGTATCAACCTGAAGTAATTTAAAAAGAAGAATTATGCAAATGATCTCTCTTTATTTGGCTGTGCAGTGAGAGATCTTTCAAAGAAAAGAATAAGATGTAATTTCAACACACTTAGAAGTGGTGCTTCCAGGGGAAAAGGAAGTCTTTGAAGAAGCAATTTGTAGGCAGAGGTATTGTGCTAGAATGTGTAAATTGATGATTATTTACTAGTGAGCCTGTGAAGGAAAGAAACACATGCCACCTTTTATCAATGGGTGATTGCTGCATGAGAAGCAGAAATCAAGATGTTTTTTACAGTGTCTATTTTCACTTCCATTGCTTGCCAAGGCTGCAATGTTGATCTCTCCATTTAAATTACAAAACAAGAAGAAATAATTTAATATGGCAGCTTCCTGCTCTGCAGAAACTTGAATGTCTGGGATGGCATCACTGTGTAATTGTTTTTTAATGCCCTCCCAGGTTATGAATTATTATCAGCAGAACTATTTTCACCCAGCTAAAGGCTAGAAAGAGTTTTTAAGTTTTGAAGGAAAAATTACATCTTGCACCTCTGCATGGGAAAGAGCTCATTCCTGTCTTTGAGGAGAGGTTCCAGTGTGGAACTGCAGTTGTGTTCCCATTTGCTCCTCATCTTGTGCCCCCCTGAGTCTTGTGTCTGCCTTTACCTCTCTCCCATGGAACACCAAAGGCAGCACTGGGGGCTTGAATCCCCAGAAATGAAAGCAGAGTTGGAACCCATCTCTTGCCTTGTGGGTGAGCCTGAAGGGCACCTAACTGGTGCAGCAGAGCTCCCCATAGAGAGAAAAACTTCACTGAGAAACTTATTGAAGACCTTTTCAGGTATGGATCTTTAGAATTTTTAAGGAATGAATCTCTCCTTATCCCTTGTGCCACTTGCCAGCTCAGCATGTGATTGCACGGCTGAGAGCTCAAGCATTTGTGTGCAGCTGGGCTGTAGAGGCTATCCTCGCTTTGGTCTGTGACACCACAACATCTGTCCAGGCAATGGTAACACATAAGAGCCCTGATGTCCCTTAAAACAAATATGATGAGAAGGCTTTGAAACCTTTTTTACTTCTCTCTGGAGAGGAACATGTTGCAAGAAGCAACGGCTCAACATACTTAATACTTTTTTATGTATATATATATATTTAAGGGATTATTAGACTTTTTCTGGATTTACCCTGAAAAGTAAAACAGAAGATCCAAATTATCACCAGTGCAAGAGACCCTTTCTGCTGTTTTATCTCTAAGAAAAAATGCTTTCTCCATGCCAGTCCTCTGATGTACGCATTGCTGCAGATACGCCACTGTTTAACAAATGGACTGTTTACTGTTTGGATAGCTTCAAAGAGAGAGTTTTTCCCCCCTGGAACAAAGCTCTTCCTTAGCAAGATAAGTACAAAGTGTTTAATAGTGCCTCTCTTCTTTGCTCTCAAGATTTCTCTTCCTCTTTTCCCCTTTATCT
Organism: Catharus ustulatus; assembly: GCF_009819885.2. Classification (NCBI taxonomy): domain Eukaryota; kingdom Metazoa; phylum Chordata; class Aves; order Passeriformes; family Turdidae; genus Catharus; species Catharus ustulatus. The sequence continues at coordinate 69,975,865 of NC_046225.1, read as the reverse complement.
CTGCCTACTCATATGTATTTTTAAGGGGACCCGATATGCTGGTGTCATACATTCACACCAGCTTAACAAATGATGCCACTTCCATGTAATTAATGAAAAGACACTGATACCATTAGGTCAGATGGACCACGTGCTATCTGAGTTACTGCAAATGTCTCCAGCACAAAATCCCCTCCTGAAGGCAGAGATGGGGCTGTGCCATCTCCCTGCTTTTGTCCCACTGGGACCTGATTCTATGGACTGTGCAAGATGAAGGAGCCAAAGGAGGGGAAAGGAGTGAGGGTTTTCTGCTGGGCTGAGTGTGCCAAACACCAGCCCTGAGGTACTAGCACTGGCTTGAACATGAGTGCAGAGAAAGCTCCACAGGACACAGTCAAAGGCTGTTGAGCTGCTCAGTAGAATTCTAGAATGATTTAGGCTGGAAGGGACTTAAAGATCATCTCATTCCAACCCCACCACTGCCATGGTCAGGGACACCTTCCCCTGGACCAGGTTACTCAAATTACTAAAGAATACCTTGCTATTATTAACAATTTCTCTTTCTCTGTCTCCAACCATGCTGGATTATTTTTGGTACCTTTAAAATCTTTCTGGTTTGTTCCTACATTTACGTGAGCTACCAGAGCTGTCTTTAAATATTTCAAATGCTGCCAGGACTTTTCCTTCAAGTGTTATAGTGAAAAGTTCCCTGTTCATAGATTCTATGGCAGAATTTTTACTTTTTCTGTCTGACTGATATAGACTGGCCAAATCAATCTTACATGAGCAGATAATTCCAGGAAAACCATGACTAAAGAAGAACTGCAGTAAATTACATTTTTCTTGCAGTGAATAATAGTAATCCTGTTGTAATACTTGTGTATTATTTGTGTTGGGGTGATTTTAAAATTGTTGGAAGTAATACTCTGGAGTGTTGATTGAACTACTCCATAGTTTAGTCTGGTCTGTAGGTTGGGCTAAAGCCTGCTGGTTTCTTACTCCTATCTCCTGAGGATCTCTTATTATTCCTGGCTGAAATGTCTACAGAGTGTTTGCATATATATAGTAGTAACAAGATAACATCATTATGTTTTTGTATTTTTTTATATTTTAGATGTTTTAGGTGACTAACATTTGTTTCATCTTGCAGATATGAAACAGCACATCTATAACTTGCTACTGTATTGAATAGATTAGATATCAAGCAGGTATTGTAAATGAAGTAGATTTTGATTATAACTGCATAAATGAATTGACTATCAAGAAATAGAACTACAGAAATATTTCTCAAAAAGAAAGAAAACTGTATAGCTTACAACCACTTCATTTTTTCCTTGTGGTTTAAATAACTAATCTAAATCTGAGAATTTTCTTTTTTTTTCCTTTCTTTTTATTGTTCAAACTTTATTTCTTTGAAAACTGCAGGAGTTTTAACAGATTAAATTGTCTCAGGAATGAGGGCAAATTCTCTTTGCATCTAGATTTACCATTATTCCTCATTTCAGACTGGAATTGAATGCCCATTCTTTCCCACTAAGTCACATCACCTCTTCAAGCCATGTGATGAGGTGCTTGCCTGTGCAGAAGAGGTTTGGGAGATTGGTGTATCTCATGTACCTGATAAGTACAATTTAATCCTTTCCTACACTACCAGCAGACTAATTAACCAGGCCAAACTCCCAAACTGGTGTGTCAGGACAGAGCCCCTTGTTTCTGGAGGGTTTCAGGCCACATGGAAACCTGGACAAGAAGACAGCAGGAGGCTGTAGGGTGTCTTGGGAGCTGAGGAAGAGAGGGACTGCTAAATAAACCAGATAACTATTGTCATTGAAACTGATAGTATTGCTGTTCCCTTGGTGCTTCTTTTAAGCTGATTACACCTTTTCAGTTAAGAGTCTAGGACAACTTGATTCATTGAGCCCTCCCTGCACTCACTTGGGTATGATGCATTCAGATTGCAATGCTTGGAAGAAGTTTGTTTGCTCTGGAGTGCAATTACAGTTTTTTACTGGTATTTATAGAGCCTCATCTGATATATCACAGCAGATTGCCATAAAAAGTACCAGCAGGTCCTGCATTCTGCTGCCTGGGTGTTAAACAAAGAATACAATAATATTGTCTTCTACAGGCAACAAACAGGTTCCTTGCAAGCTAATGCTTTTGCTTTTACTTAATGCCTAATGTTTCTGTTCTTACTCTAATTGCTCCTGCTTATTTCTCACTCAGTCTTTCTAGGAAAGCTGGGGTAATGATACACAATTTAGAGCATTGCAATGCAATGAAGAAAATATCCTTTAGATTTAAAAGTTAGGACATCAGCATCAATGCTTTTATTTAAGTAATAATATACAACAAGATATGCAGTTATTTCGTAATAGCAGCAGGATTGGGGAGTATGGTGAGTTACTAGGCCTTTTTTGCACACTTTTTCACTTTAAAGGTTCGGGTAATGAGGAAAGAGGGATGGAATTTCTGCACTTTGTACCAATTCCATTAGAGATTTTCAAATAATAACAATAATAACAATACTGGCACAGAATCCCTAATTTTATAATTACTGCATTTTTACACAGTAATCTATAGACACATGGATGTGCCCATGATGTGCTAATGAATGTTTTCATTAATGAGCAAAAGCAAAGCTCTGATACCTTTATTAGCACATCATCTTTGTCAAAATGAATAAGAGCAGTCACAGAATAAAAATGCTCTCTAACAGATGAGTCTAAAAGTCTCGAGAAGTTGATTGTGTCACATGTTGAACACACTGGCTCCAGTCCAGGAACACTTTTGAGGCAGTGCTGGAGCCCAAGGCTCGCAGGACCACTCGTGTCCTCACAGGTCAGTGCTCTGATGAATTGGGGACAGGAGGGTCAGGGTGATGCAGAGCTGAGCTTCCACTGAAATAGAACTGAATAGGAAACAGGACACACTAAATAGGACTGAATGCAGAAGTGGTGTGGTGAGCAAGAGGCTGTGGTGGGACAGCAGATTTTAGGTGTGAATAATTTGCAGTGCACCAGTGTGATGGGGTGGGGGTGTCTCTGGTGGGTCAGTTCACAGCTTGTCAAGCCTGGTGCCACCACCTGGTGATGGATGGCAAGGAAGTGCTGTGCTTGAAGTGCCAGATTCTTAAGCACTTGTGTTGGATAATGTGCTGGAATGTGGCTCAATTTTTTTACTTCTCAACTTAATAAAAATATGAAAATATTGTTGACTGAGATACGTCTGCTCTTCAAAGGTAGTAACAGAAGAGCCACAGAGCTGTGCTTTCTGCTTGTAGTGTGTAATTCAAAAAGGATTAATGGGAGCCCAAATTTGCTTTTTTTTTTGGATTGAATGTGAGAGAGCTTTGATATTTTCAATGTTTTAATTTTTAGGCAGAGTACATGTGACAATATCCCCTCCCCCCCCCCCAAACAATTTCTGAGTGAATACATAAGCTGTTTTCAAGTTGAACACCCCCAGATATTACTCCCCCTTGGAAGAGGTGTATTCTGCCAGATTCCAGCTTAGGCCAGGCTCTGGTGGTATTATAGTTTCAAAGATGAAACATGGTCTCCCTGATTTGACAGAACTGATGTAAGGATTGACCAGTGGTCATGCTCTGGAGAGAACGAGATTTGGTACCATCAGGTTCCAAAAACATACAGATGAAAGACAAAGTAAGCAGGTGTAGAGTTTTAAAACTAGATGGTTTTATTTTTCTATAATTAAATATCAAGTTTTTTTACAATTTAAAAAATTTAAAACCATTTAGAAAGTATTTCAGTCATTCTATTTTGCAGGTTTCTGGAGAAAGTAATTTTGCATCTAAAAAACCTTTATTTTAACACAGAAACAGTGAAAAGTATTTGACTTTTGTCTGCTTTTTTGTAGAAGGGAAAAGTACTCCCTTGATTACCCATGTATTTTACTGTTTATAAATCACAGGAAGAAAACTTACTGAAGTGCAATAGAATTTTTTAGATGCAGATGTTAAAAAGGAAAATTAACCTTTGCAGTTTCTGGTTTTGCTAAGAAGCTGTAACAGTGACAGTAATTCCAGTCACAATGATAAAAAATTCCATGTTCATCATATCAGAAACTGCAACAACAGTTCCACCTTGCACAACTCCCAGCACCAGTTGTTGGAGCAGGGCTCTGCCTGAGCAGTGCTAAGGGAGAGCTGGTTCTCCATCACCAGCCCTGCCAGCGAGGAGCACATTCCTCTTCCCTTTATCATCAAACCTTGTTCCTCTGTCTTCCCTTTTCCAGTGGGCTTGTGATTCAGGGATAGTCACTTTCTTGTTTAGGCTTAACAGTGAGATTTTTATACTGCAGGGGTTACTGAAGCATTTATCTTTTAAAAAACAACATACATATACAGAATCGCAGTGTATGTGTTTTGCAAACAGCGCTGAGAAATAAATGGGTCACTCTTGGTACTTTCCAACCATAATAATGTCTTTTTCATATCTGTCTCACTTATATGAGCTATTCTGCTGTACCCTCATATATTTCTTTTTTGAAGCTTGAGGAGATATACTTTTTGTTTCACTGTATTGCATCAATAATATTTTTAAAGATAATTAATTAAATTGAAGAACTACAAAATATTCAAAGATACAGCATTCTTAAATCTAGGGTGGTTTTTGAAGGCTTTACAGGATATAAAAATATCAGAAAACAAGTTCTTCTTGATGACAAAAGATGATCTTATTCCCTATCAAGGGCAATAGATAGAACAGCAATCTTGGACGGATTTGATATACTTTGAAGAGCAGAACTGTTATCAGAAGGAATTCAAGATAAAGTTTAACGTATAAAAGCCCTGCTGACAAACTTAGCAAACATCAGTGCTTCCTATGACAGAATGTATAAAATGAAATGGTAAAGCAGGCAGCAGAAGGCTAACATTATAGGATGGTGAAAGGGAATTGCTCCTGTTCACATCCTAAAAAATAAAAACATTTATGGGATTTATTATTTATTTATGGGAGAAAAAGGAAATCTCATTTCCATACTTGGAATAAAAAGGAAAGCTACATTTCATAAATCCTGTGATGAGCCCTTTATGACTACAAAGTTTGGCCAAAGGACCAAGGTAATCTTATAAAAACGAATGGATTTTCTTTAAACCACCAAAAAAAGAAAGAAAAAAAATTTCAGGCATCCTCTTGATCAAAATTCTCCACAGTAGATTACCTTCAAGTGATAAATGAACTCCCAGAGAAGATGAATGAGTGGCATGAACCCCTGTATATACTCTTCACTAACTGCAGGAAAGATCTTAATTCAGCTGAAAGGAATTCTGTCTTGGAGGCCTGTCAAACTAAAGAGACAGAGCATGGATGATTACATTCAGCATCTGAGAAACTTCAGCATAATTGAATCAACTAGGTTAGATTTAACTGTGGGGAAGATCAAATGAGTAAGTGAGAGGTGCAAGGTAGAGAGTCTTGTTCTGCACCCTTGGTGACTTGACCAGAGAGGAAAATGAACTGTGCTTGAATCGGGAGGATGAGGAGGTGGAGTTTATTAGAAAAAGGAAAAATAGACTGTGGAGCGGAACTTGGAGAGAAGTGGGTGTTGCAGTTGGCACAATAAGAAAACCAAACAAATAAAAAATTCTAGAGGGTGACCACAGGAAAGTGAATTAGGACTGAAAACTGTTTTGAGTACAGGATTGACCAAGTAATCTCAGCCAACCCCACGTGCTCCCATTGAAGTGAAAAGTCATTTTACTCAAGAATTTTACCAGCACATGAGTATCAAAAAACAATCAGAATTAATTTCCTAGTAGTACAGTTGGTACAAATATGGTGGAAATCTGAGAAATGGTGCCAAAACTCTTCAGTTTGAGCTCGGTTTTCATTCTGGGAAGCTTCCTTTGGCCAGGATGGTGCCTGTGATGCCTTAGCTCCTCCCTGTTGTCCCTGCTTCTCTCCTCCCCAGCAGTCAGAGAGAGGTTTGTGTATGCTCTTCCCAAAAAAAAGCCATTGTCTGGGCATCTTTATCATGGCAATTTGTCATGGAAGGTAAAGACCAGAAAGCAAAGATGGTGTTGGTCCTGAGAGCTGTGCTTGTAGCTTCCCTTCGACAGGGAGCAAGAGCAGTGTGGGTGCTGCACCAGACTTTTATAATCATGTAGCATATTTCTAGTGATAAAGGGTAAACATTTAGCAGTTACTAGCTATCCCAGTTATGTTACAACTGGTAGATAATATCTGTGTCTCCTGAATTTCCTTTCTGCTATTAGAATATGTTCTTTCAAATAGCAAACTGCCTATCACTTACTAATCTGGCCATTGTGTAACTAATACAATAAATATGTCTCCTGTAAAGTGCAGTGAAGTAATGAGCAATTTAATGAGTTAAGCAAAGAAAGATAGAAAGTGAAAATAAGAAACCATGGAAACTAGCTCACTAATCCTAGCAGAGTGCCAGCAGACTAATGAAGACAGACGGAGAGTGAAAATGAGAATAAAAAGGAGAAACAGCTCACTGAAGGCAGAGATACAAGATATCTGTGTCTTTAAAAGATTTCTGTTTGCTCTTTGCACTAAGCCAACATTTCCCTTTCCCACAATTGCCAGAGAATGGTTTTCTGTCAAAGAAGGTGAGTCAAAAATGCTGTTTGCAGCTAGATCCTTTTACTGACCTTTGATTCCTGATCTCTTGTCCCAAATTTCACAGTTAGTTGGAAATTGCAAGTAAATGACAGTGTATAGAGATGTTAATAAGATGACCCTCTTTCCTTCCTCTAGATTAAGAAGTGATGAATCAACATCAAAACTCCCTGACCATGTTTCTGGCAGAAAACATACAATATGGAATATAGAATATAGAATATGCAATATAGAATATACAATATACATACAACCTCTGTAGGTGCTGAAGTAATCTTGGAGTCAAGAGCAGACTCCTGTAGCCATGGTCTCCACTGGGTTCTCTCAGACCAGACCTGATCCAGGTGTGCTCTGCACCCAAGTTTAGATGGTGCTGGAATCAGACTCTCCTAATTTCCCTTGTCTTTGTGACTTTAACTCCACAAGCCCAGTGTTTGACAGCATGGATTTTGCCTTTAATAATACCTTGGAGCCACAGGACACAGGCCTGTTTTCAAGGCAGATCTTGAGACTGCGTCAGGTAAATGGGGCTGTTTATGAGGGATCTTTTATAGCCAGTTCAGTAGTTTATAATTTAAGACTATGTTCTAAACTAAGGGTGGGAACTCTCATGTAGTGGGTTAATACATACATGACCTTTAGCACATCCTGACCTTCCTCAGCCTGAGATAATGTTCCATAACAAATTTATTGTGTCAGGGAGATGATTTGTCAGCCAGCAGAAGTAACTAGTAGGAACAAAGGGAGTAGGGACTGAGAGGAGTCTGCTGGTTGGAGATGCTCTTTTATTTATTCTCTGCATTTCTGGATTGTAATTCTTTATATGCAATGTCTGAATCCCCACCTGTGCTGTGACTGAGAGCTAATGGGCACTTCTGGCTTTACTTATCTTCTGCTTGGTCTTGTAGTTTCTCTGGTTGTCCCTTTACTCCTTAAGCTGCTGAGAGCACAGATCCTTGTCTACTGGGCTCTGACCAGGTGCTGCCCACACCAGCTGTGTTTGCCATGTTGTAAGTTAATATGAAATAATTAATCTATAAAACAAATTCTTCCTTGTCAGAAGCTCGGCGAGCAATATGCAGCTTCAGAGAATGTTTGCACAAGAAATTCTCTATAAATTTGGATATGTAGATCTATTCTGATCTTAGACACTTTGGAAAGCAAAGTGAGAGTGTTTGAGGTTTTAAGTCACTTTATTGAACTTTATTTTCTCTGTGTTAAGACATCTAACAAGAAAAGAAGCTCCTTACAGCCAGCACCTTGTATAATTTCAAACAGAACTGAGATTTTTATTAGAGCAGGAATTGTGCCTCAAAGAAGAATTTCTGTGAATGTTTGCTTAGCTAAAAGTGACATTGAGTCAATGGTTATGTTTCTTTATTCCAACTGCTTTGTGACTGTTTATAGACCTCACCTTTTATGTGATATCTAAATGTGTTAGAAATTTTATAGAAAAGGACCTTTGAAGTAGATTTCAGAATCACAGAATCTGCTACATTGGAAGGGACCCAAAAGGATCATCAAATCCAACTCCTGTCCCTGCCCATCTCCAGGAGTCCCAGCCTGTGCCCAGAGCATTGTCCAAACACTCCTGGAGCTCTGCCAGGCTGGGCTGTGAGCACTGCCCTGGGGAGCCTGGTCAGTGCCCAGCCACCCTCTGGGGGAAGAACCTTTTCTGATCTCCAACCCAAACCTGCCCTGACCCCTCAGGCCATTCCCTCAGTGCTGTCCCTGTCAGCACAGAGCAGAGATCAGTGCCTGTCCCTCCTCTTCCCCTCAGCAGGAATTTGTGACTGCACTGAGGTCTCCTCTCAGTCTCCTCCAGGCTGAACAGGCCAAGTGCCCTCAGCCTGTCCCCACACAGCTTCTCCTCCAGGCCCTTCCCCATCTTTGTGCCCTCCTTTGGGCACTCTCTAACTGTTTAATGTCATTTTTATGCTGTGGTGTCCAGAGCTGCCCCAGCACTGAGGTGAGGCCGCCCCAGCCCCGAGCAGAGCGGGACAATCCCTCCCTTGCCCGGCTGTGCTGCTGTCCCTGATGTCCCCAGGACAGGGCTGTCCCTCCTGGCTGCCAGGGCACTGCTGGCTCATGTTCAGCTCGCCACTGACAGGAGCCCAGGTCCCTTTCCTGGCCCTGCTCTCAGCCCCTCATTCCCCAGCCTGTCCGTACATCCAGGGCTGCCCCATCCCAGGGCAGGATCCGGCACTTTCCCTGCTCGAGCTCACACGGTTGGGGATTGCCCAGCCCTGCCATTGCTGAGGTCTCTCTGCAGGGCCTCCCTGCCTTCGAGGGAATCAACATCTCCTCATAGTTCTGTATCATCTCTGAACATCTCAGTGTCCCTTCCAGCCTTGTGTCCAGGTTGTTTATGCAGCTGTTGAAGAGCAGAGGGCCGAGGATGGAGCCCTGTGGAGCTCCACCAGTCGCGGGTCACCAGTCTGATGTCACCCCTTCTTTGGGACTTGCAGCCACCCATAGAAACACAACGTGCTGGTGTGACCTTGTGTGCTCCATGAAACTGGAAATTTGAATATGAGAACTTGCAACTCATTAGCACAGACAATCTGCAGTACTAAGAGAGCACACAGAATTTGATGGAGCAAGCAATGGTGGGATTTTGGGGTGATCTGCTGTTTTCTTTTCCTTCCTTTTTTCCTTGCCACAGTTTCTCTTCTCTTGGCAAAACGGGAAAGAAAACATGTAAAGGAGAAACAGAAACTAAGGAAACAGTATTTACTGATACCACATATATTGGTTTTTGAAGCTGAATTCACATAATTTTTGCTTAGATTTTTTGCATATAAAACCAGAGATTTTATGTTTTGAAAAGGACTTAAAAATACACAGTTATAATATGTCACTGTCGAAGGCACAACATTGTTTTCTCATTTTTCTTCCTCATGGGATCTAGACTCTCATAGTCATATCAGCTGCTGCAAACACTTCACTTTTATGCAGGTCTTTGCATCGCATTTAAAACATTGTAGATATGACACAGGATGAATTGCCTGTCTTAATTCTCTAGCAAAGGACAATGGTTTTAATTTGAGGATCAAGTTCACCCATACTTTTATGAAATTAGCTCTGAAATTATATGTCTGCAAATATAATGCTGCCCTTACTGTGTCATAGTGCGACTGAGCACATTAATAAATTATTGCTGTCTCCTATGATTACAATAAAATATTTTAAAATTAAATCCAGAGATGCAATTAAATTAATGGACTCAAGGAGAAATATAAAACTATAGGATGTAACAGTGTAAAAGGCTATTTCATTGTTGTGTGAGCCTTTTGAGTATCAGATGGATTTTCATTATCAAGAGATCTGAATTCTTTTAGGTCCCACTTTGACATTAAAGGCAGGATACCATGACAGTAATACTTAATATTAAGGTACACACATACTCCATAGCTGAGAGAGGATTCTCATTCTTGGATGAGAATTCCAAGCTCAGAGAGCTCACCCCTATTTTTCAGTGCATTCCTCTCTTTTTCCCACTTTATGATGCTCACCCACTGATTCTGTCTTTCCAGAGTCCTCAGGGAAGCATCAGAAGTTACTTCAAGAGCTGCTATGAAGTGATATGAAATTCTTATTCCTGGAATTAATGTTCTTGTAAAGTAGAGGCATTGGGAACAACAAAAATGAGGGGATGAGTCTAATGGGGCTACCCTGTATTGCTGCATTTAGGTTTAGGTGTTCAGATACAAAGGCACAAGAACCTTCTCCAGTAACAGCACCACTGGGTGTCCTTCCTTTGAATTTCTTCCCTTGAAGGAAACTGGATTTTTGCTATTGCTTGCAATACAAATACTTTATTGCAATGAGGATATGAGCTCAAATACACAACAACAAATAATGTTTTCTATTTTTATTTTTATTTTAATTGGTACAAGTGTGTGTGTTTGAAGGCTTGAGAATTGGGTAGAGGAAGGATATCAGGTTGTCAAATTGATCTCATGCCTACTGCTTGTGGTTTTTTTATGGTAGTGTCTTCCTGGCAAATTAATCTCAAAAAGGTCAGTGTTGATTGCAGTCAAATGTTGTTCTGTTTTTCCTGAAGAATAGGAAGAATTTTTTACAGGCTCTGCATTCCTTAAGTAGTTTTTCAGTGCCCTCTGAAATATTTCTGTGTATTATACGAGTGATCATACGTGAAGTATCTACGAAGTAAATCAGGCGCAGTGGTTCAATACCATTTTAATTGAATTGTCTTTGTATTTAAATTGAAATAGTCAATTGCAGAGGTATATTTGCCCAGGAAACTCAGTTTGCAAACCAAATTTATTCTGTATCTAACAAAAAGAGACCTGCATAAAATTACAGAGCCAGAAGCCCCAAGAATTAGATGTGCATCTTTCCCTCAGCAGACTGCCCCTTTAAATTGGTCTCAGAGAAAGAACAGTGCATTTATAATTTAGCTTGTCCTGAAGGAGAACTCTTCTCTGTGGGAGGATCCTCTTTAATTACAACTTCACAGTAATAAGATGAGAAATGAGCAAGCAAGAAAGTACTGCTGAAATGAGACATGATAAATCAGTTTGTCCAGGAAGCACGTTTATACCAGATCTATCACCACATTCAGCACGGCACTATCTTTCTTATTTCAATAAGGAAATCTCATGAAGAAATTTTAATTGCATACTATTAGGTGAAAGTCAATGTCCCATAATGAGTAAAGTGAAACCTGCATTTTTTCTTCTTTTATCTTCATGCTTTGAGTTCCCAAGGATTAACACAAAATGATTTGCCCTTAAATTGCACCCTTTTTTTCCCCCCTCTGTTCATTTGTCTGAAGGATGTAGATTTTAGGTAATTTAAAAGGCACCAAGCTTTTGCTGTATGCTTCATGCTTGCAAGTTGGGAGTCAGATGGGAAAAAAATTTCCAATTTTCAAAGTCTCCTATTGTTAAGGGTGACTGAATGGCAGCCTGCAATTATATGATTTCAATGTAATTCATTCAGTAGGGAAGAGGTTGGTTCATAGATGCCTGGCTTAAAAGATTGGCATTGCTGTGTGATTAATTTCCAAAGTTTGGAGGTATTTCCAACAGCATACAAAGGAAGCATGTGACAGTGACATTTTCTGGATTTGTGCTAGGATTGCTTTATAATTGAAGTGCTGGGCTAGTGGGGATCACATTATCATTGGAGGTTTATTTTTCTTGTGGTGAGTGTATATTTGTGTGTGTAAACATATCCAGTATAGAAATATGCATTCAGAAATGCACATGTGCATATATGTATACATGAGCACACAGGCATGTGATATGTGGAAGTGTACCAGGGGATTTTATTGTGTAGATGTCTTGCACTTTCCCCTTGAATGCAGATTTTCAAGAGTTACTTTATTTCTCTTTCACATAAGAAAGCTAATGATGAGGTTCATTCCTGAAAGAGCTGTAATTTAATGCTTGATTTAGGATATTTAAGAAAAAAAAAGTATTTGTTTTTGAGTGAATTAAATTTGTGAATTATAATTACAGGCAAAAATTGCTATAATGGGCGATTGGGAAGTGCCTTCTCTACAACCATTTTTTTTTTGGTCTATTGTTTGTTATGGTCAATGGATTCCCTAATTACTTATATTTAAAGCTGTGCCAAATCTTCATTATCAGACATCAAACCACATGAACCTTACCCACACAGAAAAGAGCTGAAATGAATCAGGAATGAAAACAGAGTGCTTTCAGCTTCTTACCAGAAGAAAGATGAACTACAGTTCTACCTCAGAGAAACTGAGGGTGACACTCTCAAAAATTTAAATAAAAAAATAATACATGCAATTTCCATGTATCTTACCTGACTTCTCAATTTTTAACCTATAGGTTTTATATTGCAAGTTTTGGACATAACTGTACCAATCAGAATGATCCTTTAAATACACAGGCTCTTGTTTTTCCTGCATTTATGTGACTCTGGGAGGTCAGCTTGAGGAAGGAAACTACACTGTGGGGGAAACCTGGGACTAAAGCTGGCAGTGCTGGCTCAAGCTGATTCTAGATGAAGATTTTCTGATAAACTCTTTTTATTTTTTTTCCCCAGAAAAGCAGGAAAACACATCAGTTTTGGGAGAAAAGCTTCTTGAGATGAAGATGCCAGGGTGAGGTCCGTATTCTTTGGGGTCTTGAAACACTGTGAAGGGTTTAGGATTCAGAAACACTTTTGAAATCATGGCAGAGAAATACTGTTCTCTAAATACAGATGGTTCTCTCCTTGAGCCCATTCTGAACTTCCTACCAGTACATATGTCTTGAGGAATAGGCTAAATGAAAGGGAAAGGAGTAAAAAGGCAAGATATGAAACAAATACTTTGAATATTTCTCTTATGGAAAAAATTGTTGAGTGATTGAAGCTTATGGGTGTTTAGACTCTATCTAGCACTGATCCACTCTGATGTATGGCTTAGAAAGGAAAGAAAAAACCTTGGAAAAATAAATATTCAGTAATTTTTTCCACAAATGCTGGAAAAACCACCTTATGCATTGCCCAACACTCAAATTTTCAAGGTGATCAGAAGCCCTGGGGGTCATTTCACATGGGGCAGGGCAGCCCATTTCTGCCTTCTCTTTCCTACCTGGATTTCACTTGTGCTGAGGGGTGGTGCAGTTCCTTGTTTAGCTCGAGTACACAGGATCTCACCGAGGGCAGTGACATCTCTATTCATCTGGGTCTCACTGTATTCTCAGAGCAGCCCTGTCCTCAGGATGGGGTCTTTAGGAGGCCAAAATATTACAGGGCTGGAGATTGCTTTTGGCATTTCAGTACGCTAGGGTTGTCTTTCGAGTGAACCCAGCATCGCTGCAGAAAAGTGCAGGGAAACGTGAAACAGCTGGGAGCCAGGGTTATGAAAAGATAAAAGCTGTTAAAAATGTCAGATTGCCTGCCTGGTGCTGGTGGCCACAGGCAGCAGAGCAGAGAGGAGAGGATGGGGAGGCTCACAGGGGTTGTTTCTCTCCCTCGGTGCAAGGTGGGTTTGTGATGGACACACACCATGCGGGGGAAATTCTCCTCTCAGTATGAAATGATTGTCTATTTGTTCTGCTGGTGGAGCTGCCATTAATGCCAGGGGGACTCGTGGAAAGAGGTCTGAACAGGAAGCCAGGAGCAACTGTGATTCAGAGATGAGCAATTTGCCCCATAATGTGAAGGCAGTTTTATGAGCTATTTATTCAACTTGCTCTGTGCTGAAATTGAAACTCCTCAAAAATGGCCCATTTGTACAGTCACCTGGTCCCACTGTGTCACACAGACATCACTGCTTTGGTTTTTTATTGCACATCTTCTGGGATGTCAGGGACACAGGACTTCAATGGGTTTATGTAAAAAGTCCAGAGCACTGAGACCAGAATAAATGAAATGTTCATTCACAGAGTATAATTCTCTTCTCACAACAATTTAATTTCTGTACTTTCAAAGGAATTCCAGAGTTCAGTAGTAGCTATTAAAAAAATTTCAATTTTGATGAACATATACCCAGAACAGGATCATAATATAAAATATGTGGTGGCAAGTGTCAGTGACTTTTCTCATAATAGGGAAGAAAGGGATAACAAACAGGGTAACACCCTCTGCCATTAGCTTCTTAGTAAATAATGGTTAATTGCCAGTGATATTAGGTGTTTATGTATGATGTCATACCAGGTTTACTATCTTTTCAAGTATTAACACATGGAAAGTGCAGATTTTGTCCTTTTTTCTCTTAGAGATGAATTCACAAAATCATATACATGCAAGTTGAGACAAGCAGCTAGAAGTTGGTCTTATAATGATCATAGAATCATTAAGGTTGGAAAAGGCCTCTAATATAATTGAGTCCAACCATTAACCTAACACTGATGATAGTTACTGTCAGTTGTTAAACAGTTATTGCCATGAAGAAAAAAAAGAAAAAATTTCTGAAACTGCCCATTCTCCAAGATGAGAGGGGAAATAAAGCTGGATGGGTGGAATTGCATTGTGTGTCAAAAGAGAAACAAAACAGAAAGATAACTGGTGACAGCTCATCACCAGTATGTGGGATAAAATAGGGGGATTTTACCAGATCTTCATGCATGAAACACATAGAATATACAGCTCTAGATTCAGGCATTTGCATCACATTGGTAATCAGGAAGGAGAGATGGTGTCTGCAATGATTCCTGACTGGAGAATAAATGTGCCAAGCTAATATTACATGATATTTAATGTATTTATTTATGTCACAGTGATGCAAATGGAGAATTTTCATTTCAAATGGACGAGGCTGGTGGAATTTGTTCCTAAGTGATGGCTGTGGAGTGGCCTTGGTGTCTGAGAGCACCTGGATTCAAACCAGTTCCTGTTCTGTGCCAGTGGCTGAAAACACCTGTCTCTCCTATGCCACCAGTTATTTCCAGAGTGTCACAGACATGCAAAGCTCTGTGAGGGTCTGGCTCTCTCTTTCACTCCCTGTCCAAAGAACATCCTAATTCTGACACAGAGCAGAAAGGAGACTTGTTCTAGCTGTAGCTGTGTTTTCAAATGCCCTGTCTAGTGGGGCTGACACTGTTGTAGAAAGCTGTCTAGAGGATTGCCAGGACATGGGGTTTAGGTCAATGCAACTGCTTGGAAGAATTCTCCCTTTGAAATATATACTGGGGTTTTATTGACTTGAAAACCCACCTTAAATAACTAAGCCATAAAGGCTACTTCTTAGTTATTTTTATCTCTAATTTCAACATTTATAAAACTTAGTGTGGGCCTGAGCTAATCTATTTAAAATATTTCTGCTTTTCTAGACAGTACAATTTCCTGGTTTTAGGAAATATACCTGTTGTTGTAGAGACTTTTACTTAATTTATTTAACATGGAGAAGTGCAGGTGGGGATTACACACACCAGTCTACATACTAATATAGAAATGCTTAAATTTTGCCCTATCTCAGTAAATGGCTTTCCCTTAAGACTTAATGTTCCTCTGATTTCTGTTTTAGAAGTTTTGAATTTGTTAAAATTACTGCTAATTTGAATGTGCAATTCTCCTGCTGTGCTCTCTCTGAAACCTAATGAAAGACTGTGCAATTAGCAAAGCTCTTTTCCAATAATAAGTTCATTTTGTCTTCTTGCAGCAATATTGAAGAAAAAATCACTGTTATGTGATACCACGGTGCAAAGCTTGTGCAGAGTATTGTTAACACCTGTATGGAAGATATAAACTCTCATATTTTAAACCCCCATTTGCTACTTGCCTGTGTATGGGAGTATCTGCTGACTCCAGGAGGTGCTTTTTCTCTAGGGGAAATTACCTGGTTTGCAAGTGTAACAATTTCTGTGAACCAGTAGTCTGACTAACATGGAGTAACTTGGTTCTTACAATTTCAAAGCAATCTCTTCAAATTCCTGCACCTACTATGCTTTCAATGAGTTTTGAGGACTCATACAACAGCATGAAAAGGATAATTTTCCCTAAAAGGATCTTTTCAGTATCAGAAACATGAGGACAGTGAAATCCTTTGGAATCAAAATTTTTCCTTTCCCCATATTCAGAGCTTTTAGTGTTTCCTGCAACACCTGTTTATATTGGATGGAAGTACATTTACAACCTAGAGAAGTAGAAAAAGGCACTAGCACATAACTGTCCTTAATTCTGTAAATAAAGACATCCAATCCTGGTTGTAAGGCTACTATGAAAATACCCAAATAGTTTAAATACTTTATTTTAGCAGTGGAAAAAGATCTTTATTAAACCTGAAGGATTGATTCAAGTCGTGATCATGGTGGGACCTTCAAGGGTGAGCTAACCTCTCCAAGGTGGAAGGAGGTTTCCTCCCTGAAGACTCCTTGACCCAGCAACACATCCACACACCTTGTATGCCCACTTTCTCAGCCCACTGAATGCAGTGATGAAAACTTGGTGGTTTTTGACCTTTTCATCTGATTAAAATGCTTGGTGCTGGGATTAGCTGAGTTTGGACACCACCGTGGCATTTTGAATTCAGGATGACTGTGTAATATCAATTAAAATGACAGTGACAGGGCTTTTCTTGTACAACTCTTTAATACAAGCTGTAAGACACAGAGGGGCTTGGTGGTTTCTTTGTGGCTCGTTTCTTTCCTACTCTCTGTATTTTCAACTAAGGGGACACGGTCCCCTGCCAGTAGATGCAGGCTATTTAAATGCTCCATTGGAGAGGGATTAAAGTTTATGCAAGGTCACTGGGGATGTGATAATTATAATCACAGGTTTTTGGCTCCACAATGACAGCCATTTGTTATTTTCGCTCGAGTAATTCCTGCAGCTTGGAGCTGTTGACAAGCGTGCACTGATTTACTGGCCCCCCCAGGTCCCAAGGCAGTGTCCGCTCTGAAGTCTGACACCTCTGCCTGGCTCCTGCTGCTTTCAGTATCTTTTCTGCTGTGAGCTGCAATACTGGCTGAAAATTGGAGAAAAATATTGTGTTAGTTTATAATGGGATCAGAGAGAGAGAGAGTCGTAGGGTTGCTGAGTTTGTTACTACTCTGCAGCTTCCCCACTCTCCTTCCAGGGCTGAGCATTTGTTTCTGTGTTGTGAGAGGATTAATAAACTACTGATGTGATTTACAGTGTGAGACCATTGGAGTATTTTTGTGGTGGAGAGGCCTTGAGAGCTTGGATGCAAAGATCAAGAGCAAAAAACAAATCCATTCTTTTGAGCAGCAGATCTCCCTTCTGTCTCTTCAGCCTCCTCATCTCTCTTTCCCTTTCTTTATGATTTATGTTGCCTTATTTTGTTTGTTTTTGCAATCAGAGGTAAGAGCATTTTAATATATATTAAATGGTGATAAATTGAGAATAGTTGATGGCTTAGGGCCGATATGACATTTGTCTTTATGGGTGGGGAGATTGATAACTCATGAGTGGCATGAAAAAATCAAGCAAAATCATTTAATAGGGAATCTGTTTTTTGGAAGAGGATTTTTCTTTTGTGCAGGCACATGACTGCCATGATAGCTCTTTATATTTTGTTTATTCAGCTTATCTGTGCTTTCCCTGGGCCTCCAATTTCCTTGCTCCTTTTCCTCTCTAAAACATCTCCACGTTCCCAATTTATGTTTCATGTGTTTAATGCATGACCTTTCTATCTCCCCTGCTGAACCTTCAACACCATTTGGTGCCTTGTCTACAGCTCAAACTCCCCTTTGCCCTTCATGAATATATTTCAAAGTGTTCTGCATCTATTCCACCATCTGGGCTCTCACTTCTGAGCACAGACCAGGTAGGTCCAGGACACTTCCAGATGTCCCCAGAAGGAACGATGGTAGAGGAACATTTGGGAACTCAGTTTAATACCAGATGAGCATACAGATGTTATAATTTTCACAAGATGCCTGAAATCTTTGTCTAAGAAACTGTCCATGCCTAGGCCTGGAAGCTTCCCTCAGCCTAGCACTGTAGCTCTGTTTCTTCCTACTCTAATGAGCTGCTTTTGGATTTGTGTCTGTTTTTTCCTTGACACTAATAATCCTCAGACTTTTTGCTTCTGCCTCTTTCTCAGTGCCTGGCCATCTAACGCTTTTATAAGACCTCACCCACTTATCTGCAGGGATTCTTGGTACTAGTGGTTTGTACAAAATATTCCTTTCTCATCAGCCACCTCAAATTTCCCAAAACTACCTTAGCTTTCATTAGCTCAGAATGACATTATCACAGGGAACTAGGCAAAGAGGAAAGTCTGGCTGTCCCTGAACAATCAGTATTCTATCTCCAAGTCCAAGTTTTACTCCCATCCAAATGTCTTGCAAGCTCTCCACTTGGTTTCCATTCAGTGATCCTCCTCAAAGCAGCAAATAACTTCCTCATTTCTGATGTGAGGAAACAATTGTTCTTTTCCAGGCAGTTGTACCTCTGGAGAGGTTCTAGCATCGCTAGTAAGTGCTGTATCCCTCTTGACTCTGTCCTCACTCCAAGCTGGCATTCTTTTAAATTTCTAATGGTAAGTTTAAGACAGCTTGCTCACTTTTCAAACATCCCTTCCTTGACTCAGTTTTTTCTTTTGCCTCTTCTTTCTACCATGTCTTGAAGTAACGGGCATCCAGGGAAGTAGTACAGCCACCATCCCTTGAGGTATTTAAAAGACAATTATCTGTTGTGCTTAGGGACATGGTTTAGAGGTGCCCTGGGCAGTGCTGTGTTAATGGTTGGACCTCATGATCTTAAATATCTTTTCCAACCTTTGTTATTCTATGGACTATGTTCAACAGAATTCTTCATATTCTTTACTCCTTTAACCCCCTGCTCCTTTTCTGTTGACTGTTTCTGCTTAATGTTGTACTACAGTTTCCACAATTTGATTTCTGTACACTTGGATTTTCCTCTTCTGGATGTTCTATTTTTTTCAATATGAGCATGTTACCCCAACATTTTGTATCTCAGGCCATGAGTCTGCTCTCAAGGTGAAAAACATTTGATTTACCCTTGAAGTTTAATTTAACATTTTCCTCCCATCTCTGATTTCACCTCCAGAGCAACAGTAACATTTTTACTTATTTAAATCCTGCTTCAGCAAAGATCCTTATTTGTATTATTACTTTCTGAGCTATTGTAATCTTTTATGTTTATCTCTGCCTGCAAACCTGGCCCCATTTCACTGAGCTAATTGAAAGCACTTGCAAAGTTAAGGAAAGTTCAGGAGAAAGGAAGGTTTGCTGTCTCCTTTTTCTTCTAGCAAAATTGAGAGAATTCCTTGGTATCATGTCAAGGTGTCTTTGCCAGAGGCATCAGCTGAACCCACCTGTAAGGCACAAGAGATCTGAGGCCAGGTGGGAAGTCACTGGTCTTCTCTGAGTTTGTTTTTGCAGTAAAATAAAATGTGAACTTTCAGGAATTTAAATCAAGAAACTCTTCTTAAACTCTTCTTGAGTATTTATCACTCAAGCAAAACTGTCTTCTCCAAGGCTACATAATAATGCAGAGAAGTTAATGCTGAGGAACAAGAACCTGCCATTGTTGTGCAAAATAACTATATTAAGAACATCATAATGGTAAAAATAATCTTTATATATTCTAAGAATGTTAAAAATGGTGAATTAATAAGTATCTGCAAATTAGCAGCATTTTCATTTGGGTAAAAGGAGCCACAAGGAAGAAGTTGAATGGTACCAGCAGTGATGCTATTTTGTATTGCACAGTTCCTCACCAGGCTGTTCATGGGCTGCAGCCTGAAATGCTCCCAGAGCAGCCTTGGCTGCCTTTGCTTGCTCTGATGCAGGGACAGAGCTGAAATCAGGAGGCACAGGATGCCCATCACCACCATCAAGAAAACAGACATGTCAGAAAAATATCCCAGCTCACAAAAACCCTTCCCTGTGGAGATGAGTGGGGAGGTGGGACAGGAGCCTGAGTCTTGTAAACTGGGGGCTGAGAGGGGGCCTGCACCTCAACCCTGAGAGCCAAAGGGCTGAAGGATAGGGATGGTCAGGGAATAGGTGTCAGGAAATCACTGTGTGAGAGGGGACAATGGGAGAAGGAAGTGTGGGAGAAAGTGCTTTGAAAACGTGCATGTCTGCATGTCCAGTTCGTGTGGGCTTTGGCTTTCAGCATGTAGCAGATATGGGATGACATGTCTTGTGTGAGTTATGCAACTTGGTTTTTTAACCTGTATTTGGTCAGCTAAAAATGTCACTGCAAAAAAACCCAAACCAAACCAAACCAAACCAAACAAAAAAAACCCCAAAAACCAAAACAAAACCAAAAACTAAAAAAAAACCAAAACAAAAAACCCAAAAAAATCACAACCCCCCCCCCCTTCTTTGCAAAAAACTTATTTTTGCAACATTGTGAACTGTTTTAAAATCTCATTATTTTGGGGATGACTTGTATGACTTTTGTGCATGGAAAGGAGAATGTTCTGCTCTGTGTACATGTCAGACATACCAGTCAAGCTGTTTCCCAAATAGCCCTAAAATTATTCAGAACAAATTGGAAAAATGCAATGTGCTCTGTGTTCCATGTGTTCTGCTGCATTTGGAAGAATGAATTTATTGAGCACTGAATTGTGCAGGAATTCAACCAACTCTTTACTGCACCAGCACGTGGTAGCAGTGCAATAGTCAGCTTTTCTTGCCTTGTGGATGTTCTTTTGTTGCTTTTAAGGTATTTAATTTTTAGGAGGCAAATGCTCAAAGAAAGCAGATTTGTGGCAGCATCAGCATGAGATGATTTGGGATTTGCCAGCAGAGATGGATGAAAGGATAGATTGGAGGTGAACTCCTCTCCAGGACCCTGGAGAATGAATTAGGTAAATAACTTGTGAGTTCCACAGGTATGTAAATGTCATTTTGGCAAATTCTCCTTGTACACAAGTAATCAGTGACTGTACAGTAGTATTTGCTAGCCTGTCTCCCAAACACCCAACATACAATTACCTACGTGAATCAAATGTAAGGAAAAAATGTCAGTTTAGACTCTGAAAGAGTGCTGTATTCTGGTACCTTAATAGTAACATTATATGTAGGAAAAATGAGGGTCAGATCATCAGAGATAAGTGCTGAGCCACACTTTAGCTGTACCATGGACCAACAGGAACATGATTCCATTTTTCAGTATATAAAAAGCTGTTATCAAGAGCACCATGATCGATTTCTCTGTTGAACCTCATGCTCAGCAATAATTGATTAGGAAGTAATACACTTAAATGAACTAAAGAAAACTTAAGATTTGCTTTAGAAAGAACTTTGTAACTGTAAGGACTGGTAACAATGCAACAGCTGAGTTATTGAATCCCCAAATCTGCAGGCATTCACTTTCTTGGAGTGAGAAATGGTGGGATACCTGTTCCTGGATTGGAACAGATAAAAGGGTTAGATTTTTTTTTTTTTTTGCTTTGTTTCATTCCTGAAATCATGATCTAAACATATAAATAATATTCAGCACCTTTCTCACCTCCTAACCTTCCAAGCATGGA
The DNA here is from genome assembly GCF_009819885.2 of Catharus ustulatus. Taxonomy (NCBI): domain Eukaryota; kingdom Metazoa; phylum Chordata; class Aves; order Passeriformes; family Turdidae; genus Catharus; species Catharus ustulatus. The sequence goes on along the minus strand of NC_046225.1, from coordinate 69,954,370 downwards.
GTTCTCTACTTTCTGTTCCCTGACTGCCGCCCTTTTAAAGCTTTACACAGGTTCTTTGCCTTTCTCCACTGTTTTTGTGGGTTTGGTTTGGGAAAATGATGTTTGGTCCAATTCTACTTCATTCCCCAGTGCAGCTGTGCTGCCAAAGTAAGCCTTCCTCCAACTCCTTAGTCCTGAGCAATACAGAGTAGATGAACGGTGCTATATAAATGTAAATTTCAATTCATTCCCTTCATTCATTCAACAAGCTATCAACACAACCTTGTCATTTCAATTTTTCACACTTTTTTTGTGGGGGTCCTCTGTCTCGGTGAAGTCTCATTTCCTCAGCCCAGTGCCAAAGGTGACCAGGCTGTATTAGAATTTACAGTCACTTTCTTTTTTACGTGGTCAGATGTAATGAGAAGCAGGAGGAAGCCAGTTGCAGCCTTTTCCAACCTTCCCTTGGATTCATTAACCAGGCCCCAGCTGAACAGGTCGTGTTGCCACCTCCACCACTGTACAGGTATGTGCCCTGTTAGCTGTATTTTTCAAATTTGGGTAAGTGATGTACTTTAACACAGTTCAATGTAAGCACTGAAAAAAAATTACATAGAAAATGCTAAGAATTAAAACCCCACATAATGGGGAGGGAAATGCATTACAGAATAATTAACTTGCACACCACCACCCCTTTCTCACTATTGCCAGAAGGAAAAGTTACTTTTGCTTTTGCCATTCTGCCCAGGACTTGTCCTCCCACAGAAACCTTGAATATAGATTTTGCAGGTGAAAGTGTCCCTGTATGTACTTACACAGGCTCTTGCTAACAGACACCTGTTCCTCCATCAGTATAAGCTTCCCAAATAGTAAATATTAACACATTCCAGAAGAGAAGGATGAAAAAGGCCCTTCCACAGTTTCCCATTGTATTCTGGCCATTTCATATTTCTACATTGTTGTCTAAGTGCAAAAGAGCCCTCTGGCAGTTAAAATGACATGACTGGCCATTATTAAATGACTTTTACAACATTTTTTGAGTCTTTTTGCCCTATCTGGCCTGTTTGCACCTTGTCTTTTGACATCTTTCCAAACACTTTACCCCACTAAATGTGGTTTCACACCAAATGGAGTCTGTCCATTTGTCCTTACAAAGGACAACCAATAATATCATAATATAACACAATTTATATGTGGGAGGGTCAATTTTCAGCCCTTTGTGGAAGCTGCACGATTTTATCCAAGATGTGTATGTTAATACCACCAGAATCTACAGGGAGAGTCCAAATGTGGAGTTAGGAATACTTGATTTTGATCTGCTTTAGCACACTGTCTGCTTTTCAGAATAGAATTTCTCTGTCATCTCCTGGAGACCATTTTCCAACATCTTACTTCTGAGCCTTACAGAGTTGAAAATTATCTTCTTCTATCTTAACCTCTCATGCAATCTCCCCTTCTGTCTGACTCTTGTATTAATTTTTTTCTTTACACTCTCTTAACTTCCTTCTGCAATCTTTCTAGTCCTCCTCTCTATCTAATGTTTTATAGCTTGCATATGCCTCTTTCTTAACCTTAATTACTTTTTGCACTTCCTACTCCTAGTGTATTTATTGCTTGATAGCACACATAAGCCTTGGCATATATTCATTTATCTTTGAATGTTTCTCATTTGCCTTTGGTTCGTTTGGTAGCAGTTCTGTACCTCAGCTACAAGGCTGTGGGTTCAAGATTCACCCCAATATTAGGAGTGTTTTTTGGGGATTCATCCTGCAGTGGATTTATAGTGCTTTTGGATACCATACAGGTGATTTTAGGCAGTTCCTTCCATAGGCATTTCTTCTGCACAGCTCTGCTGCTTGCCAAGTTACCCAGGCAGGTAAAAGTTAAAGACTCTACTGTATTTTATGGAAAGAGTAAGAAAACTGGTTGTCTTGGTTAGCACTTTGTGAACAAAATGTTTCCAAGGCCATCACTGTATATGTGAGTTATTGTTAGTTTCTACATTTGGTGATTTTCATTATTAGAACCCTGTGGCATTTAATCAGCACAGTTGTACAGTTTGATAGTTGGTTCTTATGTAGAGGTATTGCAAAGAAATTAGTAATTAATTGAACCCTGCTCAAAAAACACCAGCCTAGGAATAAGAGCCTCATGTTAATCTTTTGGATCAGCTACCCCTCCTGGTGTTTATTAAAAATAAACCTTGATTCAAATTACAGTGTAGGTATTGGAATCACCATATTTTTATTTGCTAATACATCAGATTGATGCTCTCTCTTCTTAAAGCAACTTCAAATTCATAATTCTATTAAAATTTTCAGACTTATCTGAGTTTAGAGCTACCTCAATAGTTTTGCATCAGTGCAGTCAGAACCATGAGCAGTTTTACTTCACACTAGTTTGTAATAATAGACAAGATGGAGGACCTCAAATGGCTTCATTCTCTGTGGTTTTTGTTATTTATAGCTGCCTCTGACCCACTAGGCTTTTTTTTCCCCCTCCTACGCCAGCAAGTAATATTGCTAAGTTCTGTGCTCTAATGATGAGGTTGGGTGGTTTATAATAATATATGATCTTTTTTCTTAAAAAACCAAACCAAACCAAACCAAAAACCAACCAACCAAACAAAACAACAAAAAACCCCCCCAAAAATGTATTACTACCCTTTGGGGTTCTTTTCTGAAGAATTCATCTTTGTGCAATTCATTGTCACATTTGCACGCTAACCTCTGCCTCTGGTTGGAAAGGGTGTTACTGGAGAAAGCTGCATTACAGAAAATTGCACCATAAAATAGCCATCCATATCCTGGTCAGATCCATGTCTGACAAAATGGTATGTAATGTTCATGGCAGGTGGATGTTAACTAAGATTTGCTACGCGGTTTTGGATATGTCTGCTCTGGATTTTATACCGACTTCTACGGGAGAAGAAACATGGATTTAAAGTGACAAAATTAGTGGATAGAGAAGGTCAATTGCTACTCCTCGTTATGCTGCTGCTGTTCACTGTCCTTGTAGAAAGCCACAGGAAATCTGATGAATATATTTTTAATTATGTTTTGTTATAGTAAATGACACCAAAACTGCCTCTGATGATGTTACCCATCAATTTAGTGGAAGATAACCCATGGAAACAAAAATAAAAACTGAGTTGGAAATCTACAGCTGATTTATAAATTGTCTGCTAAAGGCAATTTGCTCTCTTTGTCTGCTGCATTTACCCAATTGCTGCTGAAACTAATTGCTCTTTTCTGGGCATTCTTTAAAGAAAAAAAAAATCCAATGCCACACAGCAAAATAAACAAAAATGTGTGCCAACGTGAAACAGCAAATTGTAATCAGAGCTCCCTGCTAATTATCGGCTGCTTATCGGAGAATCGTGTCCAACACGCAAATGTAATTGCAAATGACAACATGAACACGGCTATGACAAGCACAAGGTGGAACATTTTCAAGCACATAGAGAGCTCTGGCAGTGTCAAGGTCTTTTTCAGGTCAGATCCCCAGCAGCTGATCTAGTTCTGTGCTGAGGGTGATTCAAAGGTTAAGTCTTATACCAAAGGGCTGTTCTGGTCAGACACATAATTGGAATAACAAAGTCAATATATGTTGCTGGTTGTGGGACACAATCTTCATTTGATCTCTCACACGGCAGATTAATTAAGTGTTATCAATTAATGGCCTGGTAAAAGTGAACACCCTGTTAGTCAGTTTTCCAAGTAGTGTCAAGCATATGCAAGCCCTGGGGGGGAAGGAGAGGGTGGGGGGAATCACCCCTGAACAGCACCACTGCTTTCCAAGAGCTGGAGAACAAAAATAACAGGAATACAGATTTCAGATGTAAAACTAAATAATTCTAGATGCTTGCCATTGGTTGTCTTTTTACAGTGAGAACTGTGTTTAATTCAATCAGGTTCTCACCAAATCCTTTTGTGAGAAATACATTATCCTGCACCAGTACATATCAAACTGAAGCAAGCCACGTGAGGGGCTGGGAGATGTGACACCTTTGAGCACTGAGGGGCAGTACCTGGAGGAACAATAGGATGGCCTTCCTTCACCCTGTTGTGACTGCTCAGGTGAGCAAGTGCTCATTGGTGTCAATAATTGATGGTGCCAATGCATGGCTTTGCTGTGTCTAGGATGCTCACCAGGGAGAAGTAGCAAATGTGTTCCTAAGCTTGGTGTTGAGAACAGCTCTTTGTGTGGTGTTTCTTTGGGGTTTTTTTAACCTATCTAATAAATTTTGCATTTCTAAGATTTTAGGAGTTGATTTGCAAAAGTAAAACTAAATAACTCAAGTGCATGAAAAATCTAATCTGAACTGCATTTTTGGAGAAGCGTTTTGGGCATAAAGCAATGAATCTTCAGCCCACCCAGCAGCAACTAGTAGAGCTGAAATTCAAGCAGTCTTTGCTGCTCTTCTTTATCAAAAACTTGTTTAAGTTTTGCAAGTTTCCCCCCCAGAACTTGCTCAGGTATGAAAAAGCATTCAGCCTGCAAATACAAACTGGGGAGATGCATTACATATAGAGAGTTTGTCTAAAAGGTGTTTGTTAAATGTTATCAATGGGTCTTAATGAAAATTTTCCTGATAGTAGTAATGCCTTTTAGGAATTTGGTTTTTGTAGTCCATGTGACTACAACCACAACAAAAAAGATAAGGTTTTTCTTCATGTATTTCAAGTACTGGTGCTGCTAGAGATGTCTGAGTGGCTGCACAAATAGATGGACTTGGCTTAGAATAAAGCTCTTTCTCTTGCAAGGTGAAACACAGATGCCATTTCATTTCAAGGTAGTTTCACATGTTGCACAGTGATGTTCCAGTTACAGGTATCCTTCATTTCATGCAAATGTCTGGGGAGTGGAAAAACCAGATGCCAGTTCAGACCAGAGGGAGACAGACATGACATTTAGTCTGCAGAGGGTTGGACTGAGAATGGGAAGACTTTTAGATTTGGGGTTTTTTTTTGATTTTCAGTAATTGCTTTTGTTGGTGGTGTTATTTTGACCAATGAGTGGATATAATTGTAGACCAAAAGAGGTTCTAGCTGCCAGAGATGATAAAAAGGATGTAGTATCTCACTGTTCTTAAGACATTTTTCAGCACCCTGTTTATCTGTCCTTTTCCTTCTTCTGAATTCTACCGGTTTCACTCTCATTAAATTTTGTTGTTTTCTCTGCATCTTCATGGGTTTGAATTTTCCTGCCCTGGTTCCTGATTTTGCAGATTTTCCAAGATTTGTGATTCCCCCAAAAGCCCCATGTTGGATGTCTTCCCAGAGTTTCTGGAGGTCTGTATTTTGGATCACAGGTGCTTAGCCCATTTTGTAGGATCTGGCTATTAGGACCTGCTCAGCTGAACAGGTTGCACAAAGCCTTTACTGCACACTCTGAAGAGAACAAAAAGTTTTAAATTTCCGGCACCCAAAGAGCAGAGACCCAATGACCCATGGCAGGCCTGGTGCAGTTATCCACACTCTCCATGGGCAAAGAGAAATCTTTGGGACTACCAAGCCATACAGTTAGAACATTCTAAACTACCCAATTTATGGATCTGGGTTCTCTGATGGCTTGAATCAGAACATATCCTCCCACCACACAGTGCCTGCTCTGAGTGATTGATGGCCAAGCAAAGGTAGGAGAATGGTTTCATCACAACTTTTCTCTGTAAGACAATTCAACTCTTGCTAAATTGCTTACCTTTACAGACTCTCTATAACCATTTTGATCACTGAGTAATGTACATGCTTCACCATAATTTTCATTATATTTCTTGATAGGACAATTTGTAATAAAATCACTTCTAAAAATGCACTTCCAAGTTGCAGCTCTATTTTTAAGGCAGAATAATCTTCCTCAGTTCTGTCTACATGATGAAGCATCTCAGTTTATTTCATGTATTTTTTCATTCTTGTGCTTTAACATAAGCAAAAGAAACAGTTCCCCAAACCTTCACTTTTCAAAAATATTTTGACATGTGATTTACTGAAGTTATCTGATGAATTTCAGAAGAAATATATGTCTTCTTGCCTTCCTATAATACTATGTGTAATAGCTGTGACTGTCTGTGTTTTTCCACATTGATAAGATGAAGAATGTAGAATTTCTGCAGTCTCCATTTGTTATTTGGGACAAAAGGGATAATACCTTTTTCTGTAGCATTTGCCACTTTCCCATGCTGCTTACAGCTCACTCCTTCTCCTTGCTGTTGGCTTGTTTCATTGGCCACATCCACAAGGCAGAATCTGTCAGTACCCAGATAATGTTGTCACCTCTGCAAACATGTTTCCTACTGACATTTCAGTATTGATAGAGAGAATGCTCTCTGGAGCCTCAGTGCACAAATTCCTGCCACATTGCTGTCAGGTTGTCCAGGTTGGAATGAAAATCAGATGGGGACAATGTGGGTAGGGGTCTTCTCCCTGCTTTACAAAATGGGATATATTGCAGGTGGATGCATTTCCAGTACTGGCAGAGCAAAGCCAGACTTGCAAGTGTTGCAGGTGATGGAGGTAAGAAAATACTGAAGGTTGGTGCCAGGCACATTATTAGCAATTCAGAAGTTTGCTGCTGCTGAGCCCCTGGAAAAGGCTTTGCAGTCAGTCAGCAAAAACAGCAGGCAGCAGAACCAAAATCCTTTTGTGGGTCTTACATTTATGGTGTCGTGGTGGGTTCTTTGCTAAGAACCTCCACATATTAGGATAGGAAACTTTCTGCTAAGCTTCTCTCAACAACCTTGTCTGAGATCCTGAGCTCCAGCTGAAAAAATGTTCCACTGTCATGTTTTCTGTACAGTTTGAGGGATGCTTTTTGAAGTATAGGAAATAGCTGGTGCCTTTGAGTGAAGCCCTTGACCCTTGCTGCAAGCAGCTGCTGAGTGCAGAGTATGTCATTCCCCCTCTCAAGCCACTTCAGGGGTGAGGATGCTCCCTCCAGATCTGATTTGCTCCTTTTAAAGTTCTCCTTTGAAAATGGCACTGAACCTACAAATAAAGAAAAGCTTTTCAAGCAACATGAGACAGAATCACTGTTGTCTATGGCAAAGAATATCACAAAAGGAGAATTTATATATTGTTTAAGCAGGAGATCTTAACTTAGGGTTCTTACTGTCTGTCACGCCTTCTCTGTTTTCTACTCTGCCACATACAGGCTTTTTTTTTAACTACAGGCTTTTTTTTGGAAAGTAAAACTCAGTCTTCTTACTTTTGCCTGAAGCAAATGGATTGGCAATGTGAGCAACAGAGAAGTTCATCTTTATGCCAACAGCACAAAGACCTCCCCTTTCAGAGCAATGCAAACCTCTGAGTTATATACATACAGCAAAAAGAGAGGTAAGGTCTTATGATGTGAAGCAACATCTCCTATTTTCTGTTTATCTGAAAATTTTTTTGATTGCTTCAGCAAGGTCAGATCCTACTGCCAAATTAGAAACAGGCAGTTTAAATCCATTTTCTGCCAAGAAAGCTGGATTTTTGATAGGAACTTAATTATTTTTGAAAGAATGATTTAAACATGCCAGCCATAGGTTCTGAAAGTAAATGGTGAGTATTTCTTTTCCAGTACCTAAAGGAACATCTAATTTTACTCTGACAAAACCTGCCTTCGTTCAAAGAAACTCTGCTACCTTCAGGCATTTATCTCAGTGGTGGTGGGTGACTGCTTGTCTGAATATGTACAACTCCATAGGAGACAGGTTCTAGAGAGAAATTAATTGTTCTCCCTAATGAATTGGCACATATTTGTGCTGCAAAAAATTATACCATTTTAATAGAAAAACAACTCAACATCCTATTTTTTCCTAGAAGTACCCTCAGTACTAAGAGTTTAATTGATGTCACTGCTGCTTTTCTTGCAATAAGATGCTATTTCATCCAGGAAATACTGGAGAATCCCAGTTAACCTCTGTGAACCACTCACAGCTGTGCTTTGGCAGAACGAGGAGGCTGCATGACTCAACAGCCACTTTGCATCTTACTCTTGATGTAAGGATGTAATGATGTAGAGATGTTCCTCATCTCCAGTTTTGGGATGAAAACCTGAATTCAAGATTAACAATCTTTTATTGGGAATGAAACTACTGTACCATTAAGAAGGAAAATTTCTCTGGTATCCTTAAAACTACACTGCAAGTGCAGAATTACAGTGTCTATGTGCTGTTGAAGTGCAGTGTTGACAGAACCTGAAGTTACTTCCCAAGCTGATTTCCTTAAACTATTGCAAATGCCTTCGTGCAAACTTTTACACAAAAGTAAACCTTGCATGTATTGCTTCAGCTTAAATGGATTCCTTTCTGAATTAAGCCGAATTGAAATAAGTCGGGTTCAAATTGATTTAATATTGTCCACATGGATTTGCAGTGGTGTGATTAAATTGATTTAAGAGGCTTCCTTCAGTTAAATGAAAGCAACTTTTCTTACAGTAGGTTCCAAGTGACTTGAGATCTGGGGCTAAAATTCAGCTTTCCACTGTATGTTCAAAGAATCCCACTTGGCCTGTCTTCTCAGTTAGAGTTTGCCCTCCAATGGTCTGAAGTCTTACATCAATACAAAATATCAGTGTCCTTTTCCATGTTCATGTATTTTGTGTTCTGATTGATAGAGGAAGACAGTATTGTACAAGGAACTAGGAAAAAAAAGAGAAAATTTAATCTTAGGGTTTTGACTGTGGCACCTTTAATTAATGATCGAGTGACAATGACCAAACATAAGAGAGAGGATGCATAACTTCAAAGTAAAATAGATGTGGTCAGACTAATGATACAAACTACCTCTTTAATTCTGTATTCTGAATACACACAAATCATTTAGATTTCTTATGCTTTGTTGTACTGTAAGGGGAGATGCAGCCCCTTTAATTGTGTCCCATTGATTTTTTTTACCTTTTGTGAAATAAGCCTTGTTTGGCATAATGAAACTTTTGTTTTCTGCAGCTCTTCTACATTGTCTCTTTTAAAAAATTCACCATTTACTCCTCTGCACTGAGCAAAAATCTTTCCTTAAAAATGGGGAAAGCACAATACCCTCTATTTCTGAAATCATTAGAATTGACTTTTAGACAATCAATGTGTTAAATGATGTAATTATCCAATGGTCCTTTCCCCATTTAAACCAGTTTGAAAGTTAAAGGTTTGTTTTAGATCAATTCCAACCACTTTGTGTGCAAATTGCACAACCGCCTTTTCCTTAACTTATCTCGCAAATCCAATAGTGGCATGTCCATGTAAAATGGTTCTCTGATGAGTAATTCTGAGTGGGATATGAACTTATCTAACCATGGAGAAAGGCTCTGACTCCTCAACATAATATTTTTAAGCCAGACCCAGGTGAGGCAGAAGTTACTGGCAACGATTCCACGGATTTAGGCGCTGTATGTTTTCTTTTGTAAGTGTAGAATACAGAGCATTTTTGGGATGGTCCTAGACTCCAGGACACACTTTGTAATGTAGCTGCAGTGCCTGCATTCAACACCAAGCCATGGTCAGAGTCATCAGCCTTCCTGGGAGAAGGTCCCTGGTTTCTTCAGGAGGTTCCTTGGGACAGAACCCAGCTATCCCCAGGGACTGATGCTGTTCCAGGCATCCTCAGAGAAGCTGCTGGTGGCTGTCAGCTCTGGTACCAGACCCAGGAGGCGCCTGCAGCCACCTGGAGCAGCATCAGGAGGGCATGTGGGACTGATGTCTGTTTTGACTGGAGAAAGTGAACCCTTGGTGAGGGCTCTGGCTGTTCTGCTCTGCTGCAGCAGCTCAGGCTTGAGGTGCTAGGCTGCTGCTATAGGGTGAGGGCAAGAAACTATGATGAAGGCCATCAAAATGACATTTGTGGCACCAGATGAGTCCACAAGGAATGTGTCTAGGCCAGCTGTGTCCCAGCCAGCTGAATTTCCCTGGTGTAGCTCCCTGGGGAAGAGCAGAGTCCCCTGGTTGGCTTCACCACCAGGTCCCTTCTCTACCTCCCCACTGACAAGTTCCTCTTTTTCTGCTGTTCTTAGTGCAAAAACTGCCCTGGCTTGAGCAGGTTCCAGTCTAGTCCCATGTACAAGTGACAACAGGACCGCTGAGTAGTGAAACCCCACATTTCATGGTGGGCTCACGCTTGCAAGGTTCTCAGTGCAACAAAAACTTTGGTCTGAAAAAAGAATGTCCCCACCTTAACAGCTGAGACAATGCAGGGATCTGTGTGCCTCAAATTGCTTTAAATGATGGGAAGCTGTCAGTTAATTAGACATTAAGGACTAGGTGCAAACAAGGGGAAAATAATCTTGAGTTAAAAATATATGGTACTCATTGTGTATGTTTTTATTTATTTAGATTTTGTTATTGAAACATGAGTTGTCAATTATCTAGCATGTGTCTTATTGACTGAGAGGAATAACCTTCACATTGTGTTTGATGCATTGTAAATAATTTGGAAACAAAGATTTTCATGGCTTCATTAGCATAAACTAACAAAGGCCCAGGCCTGCATGGTGCTCTACCCTTGGCCTCACAAGGGTTGTGTATAAAATTAGACCCCAACCTATCAGGCACACCTTACAGAGCTGGGTCTGAGCTTGAGTTTGTTGTGCACTGAAAACTCACATCCTTTGCACATGTTATCTCAAGTGAAGTATGATGAGAATCTCAACTTTGGTGTTTCTTCCTTAGTTTAATGTGGACACGAACTGCATAATCCTAAAATTGCAATAATATCCTCCTCCTCTTTAATAGATATATTAATTACATTTCTCCCCCTTAATGGGCTGCTCACTTTATGGTTTGGGGACACAAAAGTAAATTTTAAAATCAATTATACAATTACATATGTAGCAATAACAGAGCACAGAGCTAATCGTCTTTGGGTCAGGACTATAACCTTCTCATAATGCAGGTTTCATTAGGGTAAGGTCTATTATTGCAAAGAATTACAGAAATAATGGGAGTGGGTGTATTCAGCAAGAAATAACAAATGAGGGTCTTTCCTAGATAAGAGAAGCTGTTTGCTGGCTGCAGTGTGATAGCAGGCCCCTATAGTGTATGTAAATTGATAGGGTCAACTTCCTTTGGTGTATGCAATGCACAGTGTACAAGAATTAATTTCCGTATCGTCCTGGAGAATGGCAGGAGGAGGGCTTCCAATTATCACTCATCACTGGATACAACTGAGCTGAACCACAGAGCCAGGAGTATGAAAAAGGCTGCAAGGAGACATGTGAGATGGGCTAAACACTCACAGTACAGCACTCTTGAGGCATTATGTGCTTAATGCTTTCTGTTATCTCCAGGGTTTGCAGCAGAAGTGATAGTTGCCTTTGCACATTGTCTTAGGTTTGCCTTTGAACAGTTTGCTTTTAATTATTATTTGCAAAAAAAAATTGCTTGACTTGCAAATATTCACCATTCTAGTAAACACATGTGAACTTAGTTTTACAACAGCTGGTAAGATGAGCTCAAACACTTAAACTCTGCCTTTGTTCCACAGTGGGAAGGTGATTTTTATGCCAGGTAGAGGACGTACTCTTCAAAAGCACATAAACATCAATACCTTGAATATTTTTGTTCTAGATATGGGAGGTTGATGTTCATATATCTTTGAGGTTTTGGAAGCACACAGTTAATTCAGCATGAATGATCTTGTAAGTCTTAGGTGCCCTGCAGCTTGCCCAGGTCCTGGCAACCATCAGAGAATGCAGCTTCCCTTCAAAGCGAAGCACTTCCTCCTCCTGGTGCATTGGGATGGCAAATCCTCTCCCTTTTCCAGGTAAAAATGCCATTGCAAGGGGCTGGTAGAGAATGCACCATCTCCCCTTCAGAGGTTATGCTGTACCCCAGCTCCTTGTGGCATCTGTGCAGGGTTAAGGTGCCACACTGGTGTGGCATGAGGGCTACTTAGCCCTGTTTACAGCATGGAATCTGTGACAAATTCCAGAGCTCAGCACAGGGGTTACAGACTGTTGTAAAAATACCAAGAGTGTAAACAAGGATAAGTTTAATTAAATTTTAATAGTGCTCGCTATTAAATTCCTTGCATTGGCTTTCTGTGTTTTCTTGATGGAATGTAACTGCTTAGAAATTACCTGTGGTGTTTGTTAATTCTGCCTCTGAGCTGCGTGTATGGCAAAAATTTGATTTCATATTTAAAGAATTAATTTCTAAACAATGTGTCTGTGATTCCTAGACAACTCTGAGTTGCTGAAAAGTGATGTTTTGAAATAGTATTTCCAGGAGTGAATTCACTATCACATTGTAAGGTTATTATTATCCCTTAGTGGTTAATTAATGAGAATAAAGAGGCCCTATGGCAGTTTTTTTGGTATTTCTGACAAACTCTGCTCACCCTGAAATGATCAAACTAATGCTTTGGCCAAAAATCCCTAGACTTCTCTACTGCATCACAATCCAACTAAATGGATTCCATTCAGCTAAAAGTTGGTCTCTCATTTAATATCTGGTACATTACAGCACCTTGGTGAATCAGCTGAAAGGATGCTCTTAATCTGACAAAACAAAGTGTTCTCCCACTCTTGGAAACAGCTAAAGTTTAAAAGATGCAACATAAATAGATTTTTGGAAAGCAAAGCAGCTTAAGGACTTAGAAATGTTAAGTTCAACAAATAAAAATACCTTTCTGTAACAGAGCTTTATGCAGCAACACCTGCATGTGACATTACCTGTATTGATATTCATAACATGGTTGTAATGATATATATAATTTAGCTTCCCCATCAAATAGGTATTTATTTTACACAACTGTGGTTTATTGCAACAGATAAAAAAGATGACTCATGAAAAATTTCTTATTGAAACCTAAACTTAACAAGATTTAAAACAAGCAACATTGAAATATATTCTTGATTTTGAATACATTTCACTACTCCTTCATTTCAGTGAAATTATTCCTATGTTTAAAAGTGCTTAGATAGCCACTTGAATTTGGGCCTAAGTTGTTAATTTTCCAATCAATTGATTTTCATTTTCAGTATTAAGCCATAAAAACAGATTTTTTTCCTTATTGAATGTGAAAAATTAAATAACATTTAAAGCTGTGCTCCTAGTGGTTTGGAGTAGTAAGGATCAGAGTTTTTCAAAAAGCAAAATTAAAGATACACCCAACATTTGCAGGTCTTTTCAATTGATAACTATCTGCAAAGCACTTACTATCTCACCTCAGCTATAAAAGCAGCAAAAATAGCTAAATACACTTGTTTAGAGAGCTTAGTATAACTTAATCCCGGCATCTTTTTATAGCAACTTTGCAACACGGAGTCAAGGTTTTCTTTTCTTAGGGTCTTACTATGGAGAAAGTTAATTTCTCTTGGAAGTCAGAGCCTTACCTCCCCAGCTGCATTTCCAGCCCTTGACAGCCCCATTCAGCCGGGCCCGCTGATGTGTTGTAGAGATTTGAAAGTAAAGAATTGCAAGGAGTGCAATTTAATCCCAAAGTCATTACCTAAATGCTGAGATAGGATGGGGATTACCACCAATGTAAATGAGATATGAGACAGCCAATGGATTAGGGGACCCTTTCTTTAGGATGACTTCAGCAAATAGGCTAAGATAAGGAAATCTTTGTAATTACATGGAGCTACACTGGTCAATTCTGACTTTTAAATACCAAGGCGCTGGAGAAAAGGAGAAAAACCCTACATATGTTATTCTGTGCAATATTAAGTAATTCCTTTCTGATTCTACAGAATCAATAGAAGAACATCATGGCAAATGAAAAGATGAGGGCTGCCTACATGTCCTTTTGTGACTGGTATCGTTCCATCATTTTTGGTAATATCATTTCCAAATTAAATTTTATGGTCCATTACATACTAGCTCAAACACTTTTCTAATGGAATCTTAAATGGAACTGACTTGCTTTGCGTGGGGTTTGTCTCTCAGTTAAGATGTTATTTAGTTCTAATTATCAGATAATGAACTCAGGAAATTTAATTTTTAATATTTATATGTCAAAAGTCCATTGTACTTTGGTTAAAGGCTTTAAATTAAAAATTAACATGGACAGAATACTAATTGAATATTTTTCCTATCTATAAGAGTGAGAAATGAGTTACATAGTTCCCAGATTAGCTTGTAACACTGCAACTGTTTACTTAAAAACTTAATTTAATCTTCAGAAATAAATCACAAATAAGGAGATCAGGGAAAATGAGCCTGAGAAGCTTTAGGTGTATAAACTGAAAGTGCATGTCTTTATCTGCATTGTCTCAATTTTATATCTGCAAGGTATCAGAGCACATGCAAATGTCTGTGCATAAATAGAGTTTCCAAGTCATAGTGGTTGTTTTATGGATGTTCTCTCCATTAACACTTTCTTTCTTCGCCCACTTCTCATTTTGCTTTCAATTAAGAATATAAACCTGACTTTTCCAATACTCTTTCAAATTTCTGAGCAAGCTATATAAAATTACAAGAAAATTAGATTTCTTTGGACTTGAAAGCTTCAAGAAGTGTCTGTCCATTTTTATGTCTGTGCTCTCTGATCTCTCTGTTGTGGTTACTGAGCTGTGCTGTAACTGAGGAAAACTGGGCTCAGTTCTGTCTGCTGCTGTCTATTTGGGTGACCTGAGGCAAGTCTTGCAAGTGTGGGAATAAGAAAGGTCTGTTTCTATATCTTGCTGTTGCAAAAGACCCTGGTAACTGTGCTGAAGCCTCTGCAAATCATATATTACATGTATGGAAGGAGGCGTGCAGAACAGAGCCTGAGCAGAGAGCACACAGCCCATGCTGGATGGCAGAAAGCACAGAGATTGAAGGTGAGTGTTGATATGGCCCACATCAGTGTTTGTCTCCTTTTATTCTCTTTCCTAAAGAAAGACCAATCTGGAGCTGACTTTCCCCTAAGGAATTCAATTTCTCCCCAAGAAAGGAAACAAGGGAATCATGCTTTTAAAGCCCTCTTTGCTTTGTTTTTCAGGAAGTCTGTAGAGTATCCATCCTTGGAGACACTCAAAACTGTCCTGGACAGGGCCCTGAATAAACCACTCAAACTTCAAAGCCAACCCCACTTTGAGTAAGGAGTTGGACCAAAGATCCAAAGATCCCTTTCCAGTTATTCCATGATTCACTGAATGATTTACTATGACTCATCTAGGTCCTAAAAGCTGCCTGACCTTTTAATGTGTGGGATGTAGAGACCTGTATCAGAAAAGATCTGTTTAAAAACTCACTTTCAAGAAAACTGGATGTGAAGAATGTTTTCCAATGATATTTACCTAGATATGTGTATCAGATATTGTTGGTATGACATGATCTATGAGTGTAGATGATGTATCACTTTGCTTTAAAGAGAATGCAATCTATGTGTCAATCATGATTAAATTCCTATCTGACTTCTCTCTAGTCTTAATTTACCAAACCAGTCTTGCGAGCTTCTGTCAAAGAAAAAAGCCTCAAGACAAACAATTCTTCTTCACTTCCTCCTCTGACACTAAAAGCAGGAGTAATCTGCTCAGTCAAATTTTGCTGGCAGATATTCCAGACGTGAGTTTATGATTACTCTGGGCACTTCACTAGAGTTAGTTTTGATTCACGGCCCTGGAACTGAGACTGAAGATTTTATCAACAAGAGCTTTGAAAATTAATTGTTACTGGAAAAAATAGTTATGCAAATGGGTGATTTTGACTAATTGAATCTAGAGTTTATTTCCTACTGTGGTCTTGGATCATGGCAGACTTCAAACCCCATTCATTGTGTCTGAATTTCATCTACCTTGTCCCTTTAATGTTCTTTGTCAGACCCC
The DNA here is from genome assembly GCF_009819885.2 of Catharus ustulatus. NCBI lineage: Eukaryota > Metazoa > Chordata > Aves > Passeriformes > Turdidae > Catharus > Catharus ustulatus. Next base: position 69,938,662 of record NC_046225.1, on the reverse strand, counting down.
ACAGCCTGCATGATTCCCTCTCCTTCTTCTATTACTAAAAGCAGGGAGGAGACCACTCGAGCTGAAGAAATGACACTCTTGGGTTTGCATGAAACTGCACACATACAAACATCCTGTGTCTCACAAATGCTGGGCTGGGTTTTTTGGGAAGTACACAGTCCATTATCAGCTGACAAGGACAAAACCTTTATGAAACCTTTATGTAACCATTGTATTCCTTATGGGAAACTATGCAGGCTTATATACATACACCTACACATCCCAGCAGTAAGCTGGGATCATAGTGGGAGTATAGTATGATGTGTCCTGGCAAAAAAACAGGGATTCCATCATGATTGGGAAGAAGAGTCTGGTGATTCTCTCCTGTCAGCAGAACAGTGTTCTACTGGTTCCTGGGAAATCATGTTTTGGAGAATGTTTTTCCCAAAACAGGAGCTGCAGCAGGGAGGATGAAGGGATTCTAACTGATGTCTAAGCAGCAGAACATGTCCCAGTAGGTCTGCCAGTGTCTTCAGCATAGCTTTGGCTCCACAAGGTCATGGCACATGCTTTTCCTTCCCACCAGCCTGTGGTAAATCTCTCAGAAACTCACCCAGAATTTTCAAGGTGTGCTGGGATCGAAGGAATTACTAATTTTAAATCAGTTGTAGTATTATCATCACCTGCTGAAAAAAAGAGTAACAATGGGAGGACGCATGAGGAAATAAATGCAGCATGTGTAGATTATGTTTATTTAGCTTGTGCTCACTGCTCAGCAGCACATCACCCCAAATCAATTAGTACCAGAAGGCAGAAGCATGGAAAAGGCACAGCCTATTGCATCTGCTCTTGAAGGCTGCTAGTTCCCTCTCATTCCTCCAGCAAGCAAATTTTTCTTCCAATTTCTTTCCAAAGTAAATCTGGAAAATTTCTGGAGACATATGTTACCTATGAAGAGATATTTCATTGGTCTTTCAATTGACTGTATATGCATGTGTGGGCATGTGTATTTCTGATGTAGGTGGTATGATAGAACTTCCACATTTATTTTTGCTTTTTAATTGAATAGTAAATTAATTTGATTAGTAAAAATCCTCAGTAGCTCCTGAATTAAATGTGGGCTAAGTATATAAGAAGAATATATTTCCAACTGGTCATTTTGAAAATCTTCTAGATTTTCTTTTCCTTATGTTTCCTTAGGACTGTAGTGGTAAGACTAGAGTGGATATATGTTGTCTTAAATGTTTACTTCCCTTCTCAATGGGTAGTTGAATCATTGCTGGCAGGGATCTCTTATATTTTGTGGTATTTCTTGGTCTCTTTTAATATTATATTGCACTCTGAGCATGTCCAGTATTACATGACTGAAAGGATGGATTTGTAATGCCTGACAAATATCAGATAACTGAATTGAATATTTTAGCCATGTCTGACTTATTTTTTTCCACCTTTAGAAAGACCTGTTCCTTTTACTTCTGTGCTATTTTCCTTTTCTTTCAATATGTGGATTGTCTTGGCTCCTCAGTGCCCTACTGAACTGGGAAAAGTATCAAGATTCTAGAGTAGGACCCCACAGGATTTTTTTGTTTTGGTAAATAAGAAACTTTCTTCTTCTCAAACGCTTAGTCTGGGAGGAGTAATGAGAGAATACAGCAAGGAGACAAGAAACCCAAAATAAGAATAGGAAAAATAAGGATTGATTGGGATATCAAGTTGAGACACATACATGCACATGCTGAGATCTTTGTCTATGATAACACCTATGCAAAACCTTGTTTCTTTATTTGCTCTTTTAATATAGAGCATTATTGATCCTTTGCACATCAGTTTTGATCTAGTATCTCTTAAAACTTCACTTCTCTGATTGGTGGTGTACACTGGAAAATCTGCATTTCTGTGAGAGCCCTTCCTGTGTGAAGCAATACCCTCCAATTATTACAAGGCCAGGATATATGTTTTAACAAAACAACAAATGATCTTTCCATTTTTAACTGATTTGAAAACAATTCCCTTACTGCTGCTCCAGAGAAGGGTGGGTCTTTCACTGTCACGAGGTCACTTTGCAAGTTTTAATTGCTGGGTGCTGTTCTGTCCTTTCATGGCTTTTGGAGTGATAAATAGCTCATCAGTTCAAAAGCTAGTCTATATAAACAAGCTTATCTCTGCCCATAGTCTTTAATGAAAAATGAGTTGTGAGTATCATTGTTAATCATGGTAATTGTTAATGTTAAGAGGGCTGGTATTATGAGTTTTCCTATTAGGCTTTCAATTCGTTATATAAAATGAGTAATCTAGGAGCCATCTATAGCATTCTAATTTTAATTATCTAGTGGCTGCATTTCAGACCACCCTTTCTTTATTGAGATTAACAAAACCCTTAGTGTAGTAACCAGTGTCTTTGGATGTAATTGGGCAAAGTTACTTGAAATGTTCCATATAAAATTATATCATTAAAGATCAACCCATTACACTATGATGTGCTTCCTTCTGGGAATCTTTTCCTATTCATTTTGATTTAGCTTAGCTGACTTACATTGGAAATTTTATCCACATTTTTTCAGCTCTGTATTTAAAAACCACACACATTTTATGTGTGTAAAATACAGGCCATGTAAGGAAAAACAAGGGCAGATTTCAGGGCTTGTCAAGGCTAGAGTTTGAGAAGAAGTTAATGTATGGAAAACAAAAGGATGAATGAAAAACAGATTTAAGACCCATGCTAAAACTTCATACAACTCCTTTGACAGTCTGCAGCAGTGTTGAAAATAATTATGGACTTCAGTACCCAGACAGAAACTCCTAAAAATTTACCACTCTTCAAGCAAGCCTGCTTCAGCTGTGTAGAATGAGGCACCTATGAATGTGTCTTCTCACCATCATTTGAGGTACAAGTACTCATTACACCCCCATTGTGCCCATTTAAATCAGTTGGGAGGGTGAGCTGCTTTTAATAAATCCATGTGAGTCAGGGATGCAGGCCAAAGTGGCTGGCACCTCCCATTTTCTTACTTTATATTTACATTATATACTGTGGCCTAATGAAGTTGTACTTAATGAAATGCAGAGGATGCAGAAGGTGACTCTTACAGGTGTTTATTTTAGCGACAGAATAATTTCTTTTATCTCTAAAATAAATTCAAGATTTCTTCTGGAAATGAGGATGGAAAGAATAAAAGGAGTGCAGAAAGGAATGGGTTTGGGATTTCCCAAAGGGAATTGTTACATTTTTAAGAAATTCTTCTACACAAGCACACAAGGATCTGTTTATCATGGGAGGAAACAAAAAGATGTGGGAGCTGAACATCACACCAAAGTCAGTGGCACTGGGGCAAGATATTTATCAGCATACCCTGCTGAGACAAACTACCTGTAAGGGGTCCCAGATGTGAATATACTTAAATAGCTTTTCCAATCACATTAAATATTCCAATACAGGTGAGCTGTTAACTTACCTTGTCATTTATATAATTTGAATTATCATCGACTCAGTCACCAAAAGGCTGGCTTGACTTTGATGTTTGCAAAATGTTGAAAGTTGAATGACATTCTTCTTGGGGTGATAGAAGATGTTTAACTCAGGGCTGCAAATCCTTTAGCCACAGAATATGTCTATCCTTTGTTCTCAATGTGAAGTAGTTTTTTTAGGTCTTAGAATAAGGAGTCTCAAACCCTTAAGGTCCTTTGGGAGTTGCATTTATTACCATCTTGTTGTGGCAAAAATCACCTTCATGAACTATGAATGAAATTCAAGCAGTGATCCAGGGATTTAATGATGCTCTGCATATTCACCCATCCCTTTCTTGGTGTGTTCTGAGTTTTACAGCCTGCAGGGTGAGCTGAGTCCTGTTGGTACCCACGAGGATATGGCTGTGTGTGGTGTGAGGCAGCAGTGATTACAGCTGATGGTGAAGGATCTGGTTCTTCCAAAGCTTTCACTGTCCACCAGCTCTGGAGAAAGTCTGAAGAAGACCGTAGGATTAGTCCTGGCTTATCACAGTGCAAATAAGTTTGCTGTTGTTGGTAAATGTTCATGTATCTGTTTAATACTCCAAGAATGACCTCCAGTGAGAAGCTCGTTGGCTGCAGACTGAAACAAGACCTGGCCCCAGGCAGGACGGGGAGGGACTTGGTGCTCTGCAGCTCCTGTCAGTCCCAGAGTGCTTCTCAAGGTTAGGAGTTAAAGACTGATCGTGCAGTGACTGCACAAGCATTTATATGAGCAGGGAGAAGTCACAAACAGGCTCTGGGTGTTAGAACCTCTGTTACAAAGACAATATTGGCCAGAATGTGAGAGTAGTTGTCCTTCCCTTTTCAAGAAGTGTTATGGGAATCTGTCTACTGTAACTTGTGTTCCCCTTGGAACATGATTAAAGCTCTTAATGAACTTATTTATCTGTCTCCAGGTGTAACTTCTGCTGCTCCACAGGTGCAGATGGAGCTATGCAAGTAGTTAATTAAATAGTGTCAGTTCTGTATATTGCAGGAAAGCCATGCACAGAAAGGCAGTGTGAAACCTAGGAGTGATGTGCTCACCACATCCCAGGTGTAACTTCCAACCTGCTCCTCTGCCAGCCTGCACCTGCACTCTTCTTTTTGCAAACAGCCAGCTGCACAAACATGGAATGCACTGCATGTTCTTAACATGCAGTGAATTTGGGTGACAAAGGGAATTTTTACAATTTTTACAAAGGGAATTTTAACTCTTCCAGAGCACTCTCTTTAAAAGACTGACAGGGTCTAACTCTTGTGAGCTCACTTTTTTTAGGTGAATTGTAGCTCTTTCAAAACAATTCTGTTTCAAGCTCTCAGACAATTTTAAAAAGGCAATTTAAATTTAAAGATGGTAAAAATTCAGTATCTTCTGACCAAGGAAGTTTAACTTTGCACATTTTGTCTTATGTTGCTGTTTACCTCCAAGAAGATCAGTTGTGACACACAATACCAAAAAAATATTAGCCAGATTTCATGTGCACTATTCAGCTCAATGTGCTCCAGCACCAATGCTTTTTCCTCACTTGGTGACAATGGTGGCTTTGGGCTCAAATTCTCTTTGGGCATTTTGCAGAGTCATTATTTTCCCATCATGCTTTCCTAGTTTTGGGTTGGGTTTTGGTTTTTGTTTTGTTAGTTTGTTTCTTTCTTTTTAATATGGGACAAATCAGGGGAAAAGACCAGCTTTAGTAAATCAATTGCCTGCAACTTTTTCTCATTTGATTTAAAAGAGGTTTTGTAAGGTTATATTGATGGCTCTTTTCACAAGGCTTAAGTTTCAGAAGATCATGGTTATAGGACAGAGATTTTTGAACACAGAGTGCTGTAATGTTTTTCCAGTGGGGCAAGTGGCATGTAAAATTGTTTCTGGTTGTTTGACAGAATGGAGACAGTAGTGACCTCTTAGTTTATTGTGTCCTGGATCAGTTTGACCAGAACTGTACAGAATGCTTCCACTGAAGTGGGGTGCCATCCTCCAGGCTACTATAGATACTGTCTTCATTCCTGCTTCAAGCCACACAGCTTGAGATGGAGAAAGAGAACCTTTCATAGAAGGCACCAAACAAATGAATCTGCAGAATGACCTTCAGAAGAGCTGAAGGTCATGACATTCAACTGGGAAGTGCAAGTATGAGAGGTAGCATTCACACAGCTTCTTCCTGAAGATCTGCTTGGGTCTTAGGTCATCACCATGATCATGTACCCTCATTTGGACTGCTCTGGAGCACAAGTCTTGAGAGCAGCAGCTGAGGCAGCTGGGGGGTTTAGTCTGCAGAAAAAAAAAAATGCTTAGGGACCTTCTTGCTGTCTATAACTCTCTGAAATGGGGTTGTGGCCAGGGGGGGGTCAGGCTCTTCTCACAAGTGACAGGACCAGAGGAAATGGCCTCAAGGTGCAACAGGGGAAGTTCAGATTGGATATTAGGAAAAACTTGTGCGCTGAAAGGGCTGGCAGGCACTGGCAAAGGCTTCCCAGGAAAGTTGTGGAATCACCATCATTTAAAAGATGTGTAATGTGGAACTTGGGGATGTGGTTTAGTGGTGGACTTGGCAGTGCTGGGTTGATGTTTGGACTCAATGGTCTTGGAGGTTGTTTCCAACAGTAGGGATTCTATGGTTCTGTTCTATTAGTCTGTGTGATTCAATATATTTTCCAAGCATTTTCCTAATTTATTTTGGGAGAAATTTTTGACAGTCTAACTCTCCTTATCCATGCACACACCCACAAGTCTAAATCTCCCTTAATCATGCTTGAACATCTTGTGTCAAGAGAGGAGAAATCTGTGTCTGAACTGACTCACTGCTGGCTTTTTGTCTTCTCACAAACCTCTCAGTCTCTCATTCATTACAGATCTCTGATGGAAAATAAATTCAAAACCACATCACCTGGGACTCTGGACACAACCAAGCTCTGCAGTTCAAACCTCTAAGTTACAGAATGTGCTGGATAGGTAATAGAATAGAAATGAAGTAATATTTCAATATTTTCATGCTGCCTGCATTACAATTATGATGTTAATTAATTATCTGCCTGGCAGTTAACACCATGCAGAGGCATGGTTTTGGTCGACTTCCTGCTGTTCTGCTAGCAATGAGTAATTAACCTCTCCTCTTCCCTGGGATTCTCTACAAGATGATCAGCGTGTTGATGATATAATTATTATTAATTCAGTTTCTGTGTTTCGTTGACATTGTTAATTACTTGTCGGTAATCAGCTAATGTTTAATCTTCCTTGCTTCTTGAAAGGCTGCTTGAAATGGTTCAGAGAGGCTTCCCAGCACATTCTCACTCCTCATTGCATCAAGTGGTGGTCAGACCACAATTCAGAGTAAATTATTATCTATATACTACAAAGAGTCTACTGAAGCTGAGGAATTTAGAGATCAAATTAAATTGCTGTTTTCACTGTTAAAAGTGAGAATATGTAAAGTGGTTGTCAATAAGTGAGGGAAACAAGTGGGATCCCTCTTGGTGCCAACTTTAAAAATTGATCTTGCTCTACAGAGCTGTCAATATCATTTAAAGAGTAAAATTTAATTTAGTGCTGTTTTTTGTTTTTCAAGGATTAACTGCAAATAACTGTTCATGGCATTTTTATTTTCAGTAAAAGTGAGAAATCTCTTTCCTAGCATCTTCTCTGACTCTGGAAACATATGGGTACTGCACGCTATGTAAAAATTCTCTAAGCAAAAGTAGTTTTAGCACAGATTTTAAAGGTAATGCCAAAAGCTGGTGGGTTTTTTTCTGAAAGTGTTACTTAAATCCATATGTCTTTAAATCAGATTAGACTGATCCTGTTTCTCACTTCTGTAAACAGAGTGAAAAGTTTAAAAAATATTTTCATAAAATAACAGAGTCAGTGTTATTTTTTCCACATGGGAAACCCACCAACATTACTAGTTAGTTTTACTTTAAATTCCTAAATCAACATTTATCAGAATATCAAAAAGACATCAGATTATTGGGGTGGAATGGTAAACAATTGATTATATTCAGGGTGCTCTTCTTTTGCAAGTGGAATTACCACTGTGTTTCCAGGAAAAATGTATGGCTTACAACTACAGTTACCTGAAGAGACCAGAAATTCTGATCTCTGGCACAACTGGGCTTAAAGTGATTTAGGGAATAGAAAGACTTTGAGAAAAAACAGAAAAGAAAGATCTTGAATCGAAAGAAAAGGGTACTTGATTAGAGGGAAATCATAGGTTTTTCTCTGCCTGGTGCTGATAAAGTCTCAGTGGTAGAATGTTATTCAGAGTGCAGTATTTTATTTCAAGAAATGGACTGAAATTTCAGAGAACAAGAATGATGTGAGAATACATGGTCCATAAGGAAAGAGTGAATTAATTTGGATTTTCAGCCTGAAGCAGAGAAGGCTGGAGCTCTGTTCACAGTAACAGTCTCATATTTGCCAGGCCTCTGCAAAGATAGAGCTCTACCATGGCTCTCCCTGTGAAGGCTAAAATAAAAAGAAATAGGATAACACTGCAGCCAGACATTAGGATTGGATGTTAAGAAAGTCTCCCTGAGTAAGAACGGGCAGAGAAGCACAGCCAGGAGATGTCAGGAGGTAAATTGGCTCAAGGAAATGGAAGCAGAGGAGCTGAGGAACATGAATAAGGAAAGATTAAAAAGAAGAAGGAAGAAACACCAAACTGGGCAGAATTACCATAAGTAAAGGGAAATGTGTCTGAGATGATGAGGAGATACTTAAGCAGAAGGCGTGGTGCAAGGAGGAGGAATAGTAAAGAGAATCCTGTAAGAGCAGCAGGAGATGGGGAAAGCAATAGCGCAGGCAAGCAGGCTAAGAATAAAAAGAAATTTGGGAGATGTTAAAGAAGTAGGAGTTAGAGGAGAAGGACAAATACAAGCAAGGAATAAGGGACTTGTTTATGTTTCAGCTGGAGTCACAGAAGATGCTGTAAGCAGTTCAGTGGAGATCCTTGCATACCATTTTAATTTTGAGTCCTAAACACTTTGCTCTCAAGAATTTAATGCCAAAAATCTGATTTTGCCTGAAATCATGCTCAGTTTTTGCTTTATACCTTCAGCTTGGGAAAATTGGAGTAAAACTCAGCTGATTCGCCTATTTTATATTTTACCTTAGGAGCCCTGCAAAAATGTTATTCATTATGCTAAAGGTTTATTTAGAGCCACAGCCTCTCCTGTGTCGACTAGAAAATTTTATATTTGAACTAATCCCAAACCAGCTTAAAGTCATAGAAAATTTGGGACTGAAAAGTGTAATAAATTTCAGAAAGTGTAAACTCTTCTCTTACTGGAAGTTTTAGTTTTACTTTTAAACTCAAAGGGTGAATGTCCACTTTTCCTTTGCAAAACTCATGTCAAAGCTTGGTCTCACCAAGATAACTTAGCTGGCTTGTGTTACACAGAGTGCTACCCTTGAAGGGGAAACAGAACATTTTTTATTTCCCAAGTTTCTCATATAGCTAATATAAATGAGTGTGCAGATTGTGGAATGGTTCATATTTTACGTGTTCAAGCCCTGGTAATAGGTGGGAACAATATGAATTGTGCTTATGTACCGAGCAAAGCCTGTTACAAAGGCTGTCTTTGATAACACTCCTCATTTTGTAAGCTGTATGACATGTCAATTTACTGGTTTTGTTTTGGAGACCCAGAACGTTGGATTGAAGCTTCAAGATCAAAGGAAAGGTTAAAACAGAAGAACTGTTGATTTCTTTCTTCCCCAGGTGTAAATATGCTCATGTAGCCGCAGGTGACACCCTGGGTATCTGGAAATAGAGATTCCTGTTGTATATTCTTTTCACAGAGGATGGCTCAGTTGTTGCAGTATTTGTCTGCAGTGTGGACAGCATGGCTTGAAACATTGCTACAGTGCTACAAACATTGTGGATGACCTTGGGAAAATTGTTCAGACCCAGATCCTCAACATGACTTTGATGCCTTGTGTTTGCGGGGCTGAATTTTGATGTTTTCTGTTTAATGAACTGTTTGCAAACACCTTCATGCAGGCCAAGCACAAGCTATTAGGTCATCCACTATTTCTGTTCAACTACATTTTTATATACTTATTAAATGCTTGCTATGGTTGGTGTCCAACAAGTGACTTCCACAGTATGAAATGATCTGGGTAACATGGAAAGGAATAAGGTTTGACATTACATTTATACCTGTGTCATGAATTCAAGGGCAGTATGAGCTATTATCTGTTACTACCTGGGTTTATTATTTAAATAATGGTATTCAAAGTCCAATAAAATAGATTTCCTACAAACAAGCTCTAGAAATAGTTTAGGCAAAATTCAGCTCCTTCTAATCAAACAGAAAACTCTCCATGAATTTAAAAACCATATTATCTCATTTACACAGTACAATGGCAGATGATAATTAAAAAAACCCTGTAAATAAAATATATATTGAAGATTCAGCTGAGAAGAATATATATATTTTTTAAATCTAGTTGTGATATACTCTTTGCTTTGGTTGCACAGGAAGAATCTCCTACCAGTAGGAAGTGGCAGTTTCCAAAGGTTTTTAAAATGTCTCTTGTTCTAAGTTACAACCTTAGGAATGAGACTCTGAGAGTTAGTCTGTGCATTTGACCCTCCATTTCTGCAGCCAGAGCCACATCACCCAGTTTTTCCCAGACAGAGTCTCTGTCACTCTGTCTTCAGCACAATCTACACTACAAGAAGCTTTCTGCTCTATTTATGTGGCTTTTACCAGCACAGCTCATGGTGCACCCCAGGGCATATATAGTCCTTTATCACTGTAATGCATCTACACTGGGGCTTTGGGTGCAGGAGAAGGGACTTCCTTCAGATCCTCAGAGGAATTATTTCACATAATTTCATTATTTCACATTTCCTGTCACCAACTCCTCTAATAAAACACACCTACCAGAGGGGTATTCCTGAACTTTGAAATTTCACTGATTAGAAACCTCCTCATAATTTCCAGATAGAAATTGTCATTGATCAGTTTATATTCATATATTCTGAGCCCAAGCAGTTCTGTTTGCTCTGTGTTGTGACCCTAATGAAATTTGCACTGTGCTGTTCTTATAGGATTGATTCTCTTTTTTTCAGAACAGTAAAAATTAGAGATTTCAGTTTTCAATTTGTGGGGTTTTTTGAATGGTAAATATTCTGGCTGTATGGCTTTTAGAGCATTAAATGTCTTATGAGTATTGTAAATACATACAAGGAGATTAAGGTTAAAAGTTACAAACAAAATGAGTGGTTGAAGAGAAAATCTAGTACAGGCTTTCTAGTTCTGGATGCAAAATGTGGAAAAGCAGAAAAAACCAGAAAATTTCATCTGGCAAGGGAATAGTTTACACTTGCTGCTTGTTTCTGTATCAGTCTGGGTTTAAAGATGTGACAGCAAAATTCCTTTTGAATGAAGATTTTATGGAAAAATCTTCATCTTTTTCCTTCAGTCTCTCACCTTCATGGTATCAAGAGTGAGGGAAAAGCATGATGTTTTTGGAGAAGCTGATGATGGGTTAGAATGCCAGCCTAGAAAAACCAAGGGGTTTTATTGCAGTAGGCACTGGACATGCTTGATAGAGATGCTCCAGTCCCTGCATCATCTTTGTCCCCCTCTGCTGGACCCTCTCCAGGAGCTCTGTGTCTCTGAGCAGCCCAGAACTGGACACAGCACTCCAGATGTGGTCTCACAGGTCTGTAATTACTCACCCTGACAATTTAAGTTCAACATGCAGAAATTAGGCTTGAAATATCAAGGTAGTAAAGGCACATCTGTATGTTCAGGTTCAGTTCTTTCTGGTGGAACCATTCAATTCACACAGTTCACATTATTATCCCATTGAGCTGAAGACACAATGGAGAGAAAAAATAACTTTTTCTGTGACTGTTCAGCTGAATTAATAACTCAATAAATGCTCTTTTTGATTAAGGAAATTTAAAATCACATATCCACCTAGTATTATCTGCAGTAGTAAACACTAATTAAACAATAAAGTCATTAGGAATAAATTAATTTTATTCATGCATCAGGTCTTTCTAATGGATGGTGGCCAAGATGAAGGGAGAAAGAACATGGAATAGTCCAGTGAAGAGACAATAAGGCTTGGATGAGAGTGTTAGCTGGATGGAAAGTCTAAAATATGTTGTTATGTACATGGGGAAAATAGCAAATATTCAGATACTGCCTGAGCACCTGTCTGCAAACACATGGGCTGAATCTATGGTCTGACCTTGCTTTTGTGGCTGAAGCGGGGCCTGAATTGAGTTCACTTCTGCTCTCCCACCTACAGATCCAATGGGCTGAGTGTGAGTTGTGGTCAGGGCAGGGAAACATTTTTTGGAAAGTTTAAGGCTGATTTAATTCCCTTGAAATAATTAAAAAAACCCCAGTGAAGTGTAAGGTGCATTAATTGCTGGCTGCAGGCATCTAAAGAGAGCACTCAGAGATTTCATCTGATCACCTGCAAAATAGGTTAAGATTATTAACCCCATCTCACAAGTGGGGTCTGAACCTCAAGGTCACACAGTATGGCAGTGACAGAGTCAAACAAAAAAACATCCAGCAAGGTCTTGCTCTGACCACAAGCCAGTACTGCCACACTCATTACAGTATATAGATAACATACTGTAAATTCCTGTGAAAGAAACTGTGGCTTTACTTCTTCAATAATCTCAAAATCTAATTCTGATTTTGCTGGTATGGTGTCAGTGCTATGAATCTATCTCATCCAAGCTGCTTTCTCTTCAATTTTTCAATCTGGCTTGTCTAGGGAGACGGGATGGCATTTCTCCTTGTTTTGTTATTTTTATTGGTTTTTTATTTCTTTTTCCTCTGTCACAACCCTCCAAAACAATACTTTAGAAAATGACAGAGAAGCAGCGTTTGTAAAATGTCATGATCACAAACAATCAGAGTGATTGCATGCTACATTTATCGTACATCAATGTCCCCTGCCATCAGCTGCCTTTTGAAACTACACAAGACCATGAAGTGAAGCAGGACTTGCTTTTAAAGTGAGCTGTCTTAAGAACTTTTTGCAGTCCCTTGTTTTTGCAGTAGAGCTATAGAGTTGAGCTAATTATTTAAAACCTGCATTAAGAACTCTCATTTTTATTTCATTAAGTTGTTTGTAGTTGTTTGCAATTGTTTGCCATTTTTGTCTGGTCTTAATCCCTTCTTTGACAATTCATTACTGAGGTTGTCTGAGCCGTACAATGTGATTTTCTTTTTTGCTTCTAGACTGGGTATACTGGGTTTTTTAAAAAGGGAAGAGTAATGAATTTCCAAATTTGAAGTCAAAATATCAGCTAACTTGCTATTAGTTTCACAAATTAGCTGTGTCAGTCAGAATCTGTGGGTATAGCAAACAACAAATCTCCCAAATCAAAGTAAATCACACTGCTTGATTTCACAAAAATACAAACAAATCCATCAAAAATGCCATCTGTTCAAGCATTTTAGCATAGCTGGTGTCTGTAATCCATGACTTTTTTTTTGCATAATCCAAAACACTCATGAGTCAGAACAACCATAAGTCTTTCCTAAGATTTCCAGTGCATTTTTAAGGCAAAGAATCAAGGAATAAAGAAATTGGCATCTTAGATACATGGTGGTGCTTCTCCTTGTGGCATCTTAAAGACCTGGTGCTTCTTCTTGTGGCACCTTGAACACACAGTAATGCTTCTCCCTGTGGCATAATTTACTTGTAGTCTCTGTATTGCCCCCCAGGCACATGTGATTTCAGAAATAAATGAGAAGGGTGGTTGTGATCCTGACAGCTCACTGCAATTCAGCCCCAGGTCTCTTGGAGGTGAGTTCCACTCCCTGTGGGCTCAGCATCCCAGAGCAGTGGGGACTCTGCTGATGGAATTGTTGGGCTGATCTTTGGCATCAGAAAATCTCCAGTGGTGGTTTCTTTCTGTAGTAATATGCTTCTGCTTCTGGAAGGATCCATCCAGGAAAATGGAAATTTTTGCTCAAAAAATCCTGAACTGTGCCTCAGTTGTGTTGCAAAAATCCCAGTAGCTGCATTTCTATAATTATTTTCCAGGAAAGGCTAGCATGGTAATGAATTCCAACTTGAAATTTGCATCTGTCCTGTGATAAATACCTTGAGAAAAGCCTTATCTTTGTATTCATATTTGTGCCCTTAATTGCAATCAATATGGTGTGAAACAATTTGATTCCTGCATATACTGCATTATCTACTATAGGAATAAACTACAGTGCAGATTATGCAAATGCTGTTATATAAGGGCAGCAGTTACTGCAGTGTCTTCCCTGGTATATATCAGTGTACTGTAGCAATTAAACAGTATAGTGAAGCCATAGCAATTACCATTCTAAATTATAATAAGCAGTTCAATATACACTATAGGATAAATCATTTCCTTATAGCAACCACTGTATATGTGCTTCAGTTTTTATTCTAAAGCCCTTATTACTTGTCATCTGAACACTGTGCCACGTGATTTATTCTGCATGCTTGTACTTTCAATGCATATTTATTATATGACTTCTGCAAAAAATGCCTATAATGATTGTAACCGTGTTAACTTATTATCATTTTGCAGTGATATCCTAAAGAAAGAAATCCATGCTGTAGTGGGAAGGAGAGGCTTTCTCTGAATTATTTTTGTTATTTAAACCCACCCAGAACTAGACATAACCTTCATACAATCTGAAGTTTAATAAAGCTAGTTCCCCATAATTTTAGGGGATTTAATTCTGAATCAAACACATGAACTACTGAGCTAAATTCTATTCCATTTTAGAATCAGCTTTCTTTCTAGCTAGTAAACAGATTCCCACTAAAACTTGTGCATGATTTTAATTACAGATAAGTTTCTCTTTAAAGGCCACAGCATTCATGCTCAGGTTGCTAAGCTGAATTCAATACATCTATATGTTAAAGGTAGCAAGCTAATGTGTAAACAGGGAAAATATTGGAACCAATTGCTGTTAATTTGGTTTTGATCAATTCACATTGACTGCACTTTACATGCAAATGAGAAGTGTGTTGGATTATTCCATCTGAAAATAGCTGAGATAATGAACTCTTTTTGAAAATAATAGAAAAAAAAAGAATAAATGAAACTGCAGAAAGAGAAAGTGGAAAGGCCTGTGTTCAAAGAGAAGCAAAGAATTACTGAACAATTACAACTTAGTACAGCTTAGTGTACTACAGATTTATGGAGCTGTTGTGTAGGGGCTCAGGACAGCAAATTTTAGTATCATCATTTCTTGTGTGTTAGGACTACTAAAAATTGACCATCAAATTTAAAATAACTTTGAAAACTTCTCATAAACCAGGTAAATGTGAAAAAGCAAGTATAAAACTAGTATAATGTAAAATCATACAAAAAGGGAAAAAAAGAATGAACATGGCCATTTGGTAACATCAAATCTCCACAAAAAATTGTTTTATGGCTGGATATCAGGCAGAAAATGCATCCTCTTCTTTTACTGTGCACATCTGTAGTCCCACCAAAGTAAGCAAAATATTTTGCATTCATGCAGTTGAGTTTTTAGGATAATAAGGGAGCTTTTAACATCCTAATGACTCGAACTGCACTGCAAAACATGTGAAGACTCTTTTTTTGAACATTAATTCTTTCCTCAATACTAATATTACCTTAAATGACCCAGAAAAGGAATTAACTGAAATTGTGAGGGGTTGTGAAAACAAGAAGGCCATAGGTACACTTAGCTAGTTAAGTTAGAAACATGACAGGAAATTATCACATGAGATGAAGTCTTGAAAAATGCAGAATTGGACACTAATCCAGCAGGGAAATATCCAAAGCAGATCTCAGATCAGGAGAAAAAAAATCTGGGAAGCAATAATTACCCTGAAGTACATTAGACATGAAATAATGTTCTTAGAAGTGCAGGGGTTTCAGCATGATATTTCAGCTTATGGTGAGATGGGGAAGTTCTGCTTAAAAACCTGTAAAAAGGAAACAGCCACTGGGGGAAAGTTGGCAAGTTGTGTGGCTCAGTCTGCAGCTCCAGCATCATCTCATTTGGAGCAGGAACTTTGCTTGGGAGCAGGACTGATATGGCAGCTGTAATCAATAAACAACTGATTTAGCTGGTTTGTGTGCCAAATTGATATATTCACTGTGTTTCAGTTATTATTGCTAACTTCCAAAATGCCAGCCACCCCCTCAAAAGATCATAGATGTATAAAGAGGGTGTGATCTCTTATTATCATACCCTTCTCTTCAACAGCTTGTGAGGGAAGATGCAGTTATGAGAACAATGCTGGGTTATTATGTCAAAAAATGTCCAAGTCAATTCAAATATTCTTGAAACTCTTGGTTAAAAAAGTTTAGAGAAATGACTTTTTATCTTATTTTTGGTCCTCCCTGTATTTTTTACTTACAAGTCCTATTGGATTTTTGCTTTCTTCCTGCTGGCAGTCTGCAGGCTCATAAGCTTCCTGCTGATTTTTCTGGGTGTGGATTCAGGTGGCACAGAGCAATGAAAATCTGAGCACTAAATTCCATTTATCTAGAAAATAGGCATAGTTTAAACAAAGCAAACTGAAGGATTGGATCATGCCTGTGTGTGTCAACTCTGATATACAGTTTCTATCTCTTTGCATGAGAGGAAGAATTCATCTCTGTCATCTTGAGCACTCTGCTAAGGCTGCTGCCAAGGCATCTGTGGAGTTTGTGTTATGGTGCAGGCTTTTGTCTGCTGACCTAGACCATAACCCTCAAAATTCACAGGCAGGTCTATTAAGGCTTCTCTTGGGATACGAGTGACAGAGCAGTAACTCTGTTTTATGATTGCACCACCAAACACTTTCAGAATGGCTTTCAAGTCTGAAGCAAAATGACCAATATCTGGGACAGGGGAGAGTTTGCATAACTTCTAAAGAATATTTCCATGGAACACCTCCTTGGTGGGTCTGCATGGTGTTGTTTGCAGCTCTGGAGACTTCCTTGCCTCCTTTTCAGATGCCTCACGTGTACATTGAATTTCTTGGGTGTAAATGATCTCTCCTGAGGTTTTGTAGAGGAAAAGACCAGAAACAAAAGGCCTGTCTCGTTGGATGCATATTTACCCCATTATTTCAGATCAATGGAATAATTACACATACGTGGCTGTTCATGCAGGATCTGAGGAGTTATAATTGTGGTCATGCTGCCAGGAAAGGATCTGTTTCTCTAGTGTTATTCCTAACTAAATGCTGTTGTGTAATATGAACCTCCTTACAACATAAAAAAAGATGTCCTGGTCATTCTGGAACTTTTCAAAGATGTAAGTCATATTGTCTTCTACCACAAGAAGGATATTATGGTAGTAACACTGAAAAATCATTGCTGATATACCCCAGAATTTTCAATCTTTATAAAGAATTTCTCTGGAATATCCTGCATGTGGAATTCCAGACTCCTTTGGCAGCATGTCCTGTTTGTGATGTTTGTGCCATGTCATGGACACCAGTTCTCCAAGCTTGCTGAGCTTCCTGTCTGTTTTGGAAAACCTCTTTGGTCCAGTTAGTGCCTGACCTACTCTGTGAGTTCTGGAGAAACTGTTAGCTAATCCATCCTCAACTGGGTTTAATTGGAATGATAATTTGTGGGCTGTCCTATAAACCCCCTCTGCCTCTTTGGATGGCATTTCTTTCCATCAAAGGTGATCTCAATTGCTTGCTTTTTGGGACAAAGATTTCTGAAATCTTGAATCATAACATGACCTTTTCCTTGCCATATTTTTTTTATTTTCCATCTACAAGTTCTTGGCCTCAATGGCAGATTTTAACACAACCAACAGTCTTGTTTTCTTTTTACTTTTTTCTAATTATCAATGGCTTTTCTTTGCTTATGTCATCCTTTCTTATCACATGCTGGCTCATGGACTTGCATCTGGATTGAAAATAACAAAAAGTTCCACTTGTTTTTGAGGTGATAGCCTGCCTCTGCTGCTGCTGCAGCAACAATTAATTGATCTGAGCTACCTGTCAGTCACCCCTTGTGCTGGGTTCACTCACTGGTACTTGGTAAATACATGCAAGAAGTGTGCAATCCATGTGTGGGGTTTGCCATGGGATGTCACATTCCAGATTCTGCTTTTTTGTGGGTTTTGACCTTCAGGTCTCAGTGTTTCCCCTGGCTGAGGTCCCTTGATCTTAGCATTTTGGATTCCTTGTTTGTATGTTTGGTCCCAAAACACTTCTGGAATAGGTGAAATCTTTCAGTAGAGAAATTCTCATTCTTTGTCTAAGAGCAGTTTTAGTTTTATGCTATAATTGGTTGTAGTGTCTTGTGTCCTTTTGCCATGGAGCCACATCCCATCTTGATTTTCTTGTCTGGGAATGGCCTTCCATGATTTGGTTTTTTTCCTTAAATCAATTAGATATGTTTCTCATTCCTGATTTCCTTTCTCTATTTTTTTTTTTTTTTTAGATTCTCTCACAAATATTTTATTTTCATTCGTTGCACAACTATTAAAAATAGAGCCAGGAGCTGAATCAGCAGTTGATATTAGTACTTTCTGCTTACAGATGGTCTGTCAGCCTTTTTCCCTCCAAAGGCCAATCTTTAACCAGAGCCATTGTTCCAGTATTACTGCTGGGTTTGGTTTTTTCAGTTGACTTTGCTATTTTTGGGTGCAGTTTTACTTCACACAAAGACCTTCTTCCAATGACTGCAGTTTATAGGGGGATATATTTATAATTATTTGATTTCTAGGTGGACTGGGGGAGTAGATTGTCTTATATTGCCAGTGTCATTTAAAATAGCAATAGTATAAAGCAAAATAAGGTCTTTTAATTTTTAGTGACATTTATTGTGTTTCTGAATGCATGATGCCTTTGGTGAAACTCTTGTTCTGTTAATAGAATGTTTTCTTATTTCTTCCCCCCTCCCATAAAAGTTTACTTACAATAATTTTGTAAACCTAGCAGCAAAATATAGGTGCCAGGCCTTGAAAGTCTTTTACAGTGTTTTTTTAAACAATGTACATATTATAGGTATGTGATTTTTCACTGGTAAATGAAAATGCCAGAAACTTACTATAGGTTACTACAACTTTGCCTACAATAACTTTAAATCCCATTATGATCATCTCATTTTACAGCATACTTTGTTTCTAAGAGCAATATATCAAGGGAATGGTGAGTAAAGATTTCAGAGCAAATACAGCAGTTTTATACAGGGGAAAAGGCAGCAGAGGATGAGTGTTTAAGCCCTGGGTGAACTACTGGGAGCCCCTGGCTTTCCCTGTATTGTGTAATATATAATTTAAATTTATTTACACTGAATCCTTTTGTAATGCTTTACCTGTGGTTGTACTAGGGAAAATGAAGAGGAGGAGGAGGAGGAGCCACATGAGGAAGTCACAGCTTCTGTAGTAGGAATAGATGTATCATCCAGGGCCTGGAAATGCTTCAGCACGTTCCATATTTTATATAAAGCAGTAATCCCTCCGTGGGAATTCTGAGCAGTGCATGAGATTCTCTCCAGCATTAAAGGGGGCATAAAATACAGATAAAGAGAACAACAAACAATAGAGCTATGGAAGGTCCATTATCATACTTATTCTCCATAAGCATGGTTTTTTTACATGTTTTATGGCCTTGACTCTCTCTCCATCTTTTATGTTTTTGAGCTGATAAAGGAGTGAATTCCAGAACAATGCAAAATCCTCTTGAATTTCAGACTCTCTAATATGCAAACCCCTAGATACCTATCTGCTGTTGTTCCAAAATGAAATACATTCAAACCACTCTGGGCTCTTCAATGCATAAGGATTTATCTGCTTTGGGAACTGACTGTGGTTTACTTTCCTCATGCTGAAAATGTTGCAGAGCAGGGTATTTTGGTCACTTCATTGGGGAAAATCAGCATAACATCATGAAGGGCTGCTCTGAAGCACCAGGAGAGTTTTCAGTGCATAGAATTAACATTGGCAAAAGCAGAAAAAAATGACTACTAAAATTAACTTGTACCTGCAGTGCCTTCTTGAGGGTTGTCAGTGTTTGGTTTTTTGTGTTTTAGTGCAGATTCCAAACCTTGTGTTGGTTCAAGAGATTGAGGTGAATAAATTATTCATAAGGTTTTCTTAATTTAACTTTTGATTCCATCCCAACAGGGCATAACTGTGCAGCTGGTGAAAATACATCTGCATTAAAAATTTGGAAAAAATTCTGAAAAAAAGAGAGAATACAGTGTTTAGGATAAATCCAGACAAAGCAGCTTCATTCCTTGAACTTCAAACTGCTGTCTTTAAGTTTTGATGAGAAATTAAGGTTTTATCTGTATTTCCAAATTCTGATTTTTTTAAAATAAGCATTTTAGTCCTTGAAGCATATCAAAATGTTTTGGAGTTTAGGAGCCTTTTCTTCCTCATTTTACAATGGCAGCAGATAGTTTTACATTTTTAAATCTCACTTGCAGTATCAACAGCTCAAACATTCCAGTAGTGTGCATTTGAAATGATCAGCAAAACTAAAGCTGACATTATGGAAGTTTTTTCTTTGCCAAAACTGAGAGCCTTGCATGAAGCAATAGGGAGATTTGAAAGAATACAATGCTATATACAGGCTTTTCATAATTTAGAATAAATGAATCAAATAAATTTTCTTATATCTCTTTAAATACAAGAGCACAGAGCATCTTTAAGTTTATGCCCAGTTATGGGGAATAGTTTAAGGGCTGTGTTTGAGAATAAAGGAATCCAGCTCCCCTTTCTTAGGTGGTTTGCAGACCACCTGCTGCTGGAAGCTTGTGACCAGTTTTGTTTCTGGCTTCTGAGATCAGTTATTCCTTCCACACTGCAGGCAAGCTTCTGGTGCAGGACTGCTTTTTCCTCAAAGACTGGGTCAAAGTTCACAACATTGTGGATTGGCTTTGTTACCCCATCACAGACTTACTAATATTAAAATCTCAACTACACAATATAGGGAGTATTGCTGGGAAAGTTGTGTGAAATACTCAAAGTTAAAAGCTAAGTCAACACCTTGGTGAGACTTCCCAGGTAAGACCTTTGATTGCAAATTGCTTTTGATGGAAGAACAGCCATTGCAGAAACCAGATGTGTTATCTTGTCTCTGTATCTCCCACAGCTTCATCTCTGAAGCTGGGGATGATGTCTACAAACAGTGCTAACCTCACCCTACCTGTCTCATTACATTGTTCATTTGCTGGGGAACATGAGCTGAATCTGGACATCAAAATGACCCACAGTTTATACTGTGTTTCTTTTGGCTTCCCAGAGGAACTGGCTTTAGCATCTGACAAATCAGTGTAGCTTGTTGTATAAAGCAGAAACACTAAGATCAATTTTAGACTATAATGATGAGGTTTAAATGTCCTCAAAATACCATTAAATGTTTATTTTTCCTAATGTACCATAAAAAAAATATATAGACTTAAACACTGTTGTTAGTTGATGTGGTGATCCTTCAGTAATCCATTGAAGGATGTGTCCATGCTAAATCCTTTTGTACAGAATTTTCACTTTTTTTTTTCAATTACACGTTTTCATTTTTGTAACATATTAAGAAAAGCTTGGATTCCTTAATAGGTGTCTTCACAGCATGTGGTCTTGACAGAGCTAGGAACAATTGTTATGTTTTTAAAATGGAATGCTTTGTAAATTGTTGGATTAACCACCATTTTAATATAGTTTTTTTTTGCAAGTATTGGTTTGATAGTTCACAATAACGTGTAAATGTTAAATTAAGCTAACCTATTTGTTTTTGTCCTGGCACAATTTCACAAAATATAAAACCATTTTTATAACAGCATGAGGCTAATACACTGATTATCTTTCCATGTAGAGCCAGAAAAAGGCAAATTGGGAAAGAAGTCTGTGAAGATTTTTGTAATGGAATAGGCTTAAAAGTAAAATTTCATGCCAAGCAATTTGCACTGTATTTTTCAGTCTTGTGCTGTGGTTGTAAATGAAACTTATTTTCAAGTCTTCACATAGGATAATAGAATCACAGAACAGTTTGAGTTGGAAAGAACCTTAAGGATCATCTCATTCCAACCCCCCTGCCATGGGACCCCTTCCAGGGAACCAGGGTGCTCAGAGCCCCATCCAGCCTGGCCTTGGATGCTTCCAGGACAGGGAACAATCAACACACAAGTGATCTGTTCTCACATGTCCCCACACACACAGATGGACATGGACCATTGTGTCACTTCATGTCTATTTTATTTTTGGCATCAAGATGAAATTTTTAAAGAAAAACGTTATCCAGAAGAAAGAGATGGAGGAACTACAGAACTTCAGCAACTTCTAGTCTTCTTGCCCTGGGCAAATCTTAGAGCTCTTGTCTTCTTTTTAGAATTACTTCACTGTGTTCACACAGGCTTGAGTAGCCTCTGGAAGCAACTTTGGCTGGAGGCAACCCTCAGGCTTCTTTTTGTTTCTTAAATATTAAGTCATGGCTCCCATTTCAGGCAAATCTTATAGGTACAAGTGTAATCCTCAAGTGCTGGTTTTACTTAAACCAGTTTTTATCCCATGAATGTATGAGAATTATTTTTTCAGCTGAATAGTGCATCAATGAATCTCACCTTCCTCTACCTCTATCTTCTGATAGACTCAATCACAGACCTATAGCTAGCCATGGTACTGTTCAGCTTCAGAAAATACATTATTTTTATTGTCACTGGACATGTGCAGGCTCAGTTCAAGTCAGCTGCATGTGGAACAGTAATAGAAGGATACAATAAGGGAGAGTGCCTGAGGGCATGGACTCTGATTTTGCCAGAGGGGGCTTTGGGAGATGTGATGTCCCAAACATCACAGGAAGGTTTCTTTACAGGTTTCAGTGGATTCATCCCATAAAAGAGAGGTGCAGAGGCACAAAGTGATAACTATTCTCTTCTTTAAGCATGACTTTGTGTTTATCCTTCCCAAAAGAGCACTGCTGATATCAGGAACTCCTCAGCCCTGCTGGCTGGTGAATTCCAGTGACTGGGAACTGAGGTTAGAGAAACTCAGTGTGCAATGCCCAAGTTGTGAAAGCATAAATGCAAGGGAAACCAGCATGACATCAGTGTGGTTGCTGCACCTTGAGGTTAAACAGCTGCTTACATCTGGTTTTTTAATAATTTGGCCTGTGGGCTCACAGAAGCAGCAAGTCAGGTCATGCAATTACATAGGCCCTTCTGCTCCTTGTCTGAGGGACTTTGCTCTCAGTCACAACTCTTGCAATTCCCAGAGAGACCTTGCCTGTTGACCTTTACAGTGTGACCTCACTGATGAATTTATTCAATGCACAGCTAAACTTCTGATGTATTATTGTGTTGTTTCTCTATCACCCAAAACACCAGAGACTGGCTGGTGAGGACCATGGCACCAAGCAGGTGCACCCACACTCAGGAGGCACAGATGATTCTGCCAAGTGCTTAGCTGAAGTCACTTTGGCTGAAAAATTTCTTTGCAGACCTTATTGGAAGGAGTGCCTGAAGATCTCTGGTCTTCCTTTGAAGAGAATGGTTTGGCTACTGGACACATAAAATTACCCCAGCATCGTTTTCGGACTCTTGGCTGGGCTCCTGCTTTTTGCATGCACTCCTCTTTCAGAGGAATAGAGACAAAAGCATCTAAAATTGTTCTGGACTAGTAACAGGATGTCTGAAGGATGCTTACTTGCCAGACAAACACTGGGGAGATTAGAAGAACTGGAATCACTTCCCTCCTAAACTTCTGTGAAGCTCATTAGAAAAATTGCTTATTTTCCACAGCATGCCAACCACCAGTTAGTGAAGGATGGAGTGGTGTGCTCTTCATTTGTGGCTAGAACTTGCTGTTTTATTAAAACTGTAATAAATTTTACAGCAGTATTTCTTAGTAGTAGTAGCAGATCATGAAGCACTGCATTTTCCTCATGTTCGTGGAATGGTTTTGGATTACTCACTTAGCATTAGGAAGCATGGGGGAAGCTGTTGCACTAAAGCTAAAGGAAACTTTGATCCATCAAGACACTATGATGTAGTTTGTTCTGAAAGATCTGTGTCCTATTATCATGAAGGGCCCAATCCAGTGCCAGGTCAAGAAAACATGATGGTTTTGACTCATCATAGGAAACCAGGAGCTGAAAGCTTTTATACTTTCTTGGACCTGGTGCTTTCCTGGCCTTCTCTTTCTCTTCACAGGGGCAGTAGCTCAGGCCAGATTGATGAGGAAACCATATTTATTTTATCATTTGCAAATTTTAATGCCAACAGCAAGTTCTGGGGCATACTGTGGGCTAAGAATGTGGTTAGAAAACAGTCTGGCATGGTTTATGGGGAACATCATTATTTTTTTCTTTTCCATGCTGCAGCTCATGGGTTTGCTCATCAGTAAATTGATTAATTGGACATATTTGAGTGTGTTTTCACAAAAATGTTTGAGCTATATGATGCCCCCCATGCACTTTTTTTCCTGCAAACTGCCATCATCAGTGATTTGGAAGTGTAGAAAATAGTATTATAAGGGAACAGATGCGAACAAAAGGGGTGAAATTGAATGTATTAGTATTCAGCGGTCTGCTTTTGATTACCTCTGACTGGAAAATATTTGGAAGCCACCAGGGTCCCCTCAAGTGTTATGATTTCGTAAATTCAACCCTCGTGTGTTGGGATTCAGGCTCCCTTATTGAAATTGAATTGATATTTTGTAAACTTCATTTGTGAATAATGTGATCTGACAGGGACAAATGCGAGGGAGAATTGTTTTCAAACCTTCTCCAAATGAAACTTATTATTGGGTAAATACAGATTTCTTTGTCTCTTTTCCTCTCTTTCTATCCTGAGTGTCTTCATGGCCTGAATATGTATCAACTTTTCCAAGGTAATTGAATTGATTCAGTCATGTGTGGGCAACAGAAATGGGCAATAGAATATATTCCTGATGGGGAAAAATTGAAAAGTAGAAGAATTTCTACTCAGGTGCAGGGCTGGGAGGGTCACAGTGCTATCAGAGGAGAGAGACACGCAGGAGCTTCTTTCTGATTATCTCAGCTTTGGCCATTCTCTCCCTCAATAATCGCCCTCTGATATAACGCCGGCTTTCCAATTTTGCTGGCCAGCACCATGCCTCAGATGTGTTACATATTAATTTCCCTTTGCAGAAAATTTGCCAAGCTTTAGCTCAAATTCAGTTAGTCGGATTGATGAAAGTGGCAAAAGGATACGACATTTACTGATTCTCCCTTTTCACCTTTGATTAACTCAACCTGTGAATTATTCTTGCCCTGTCAGTGTGCCATTAAATGAGCTGGGGCCAAGGTTGCAAGTTCATACTTTCTGATGTAACTGAGAGAAAATGCATTGAGCCATGATTTGTCTGACAGAGACCTAGGATCATTTCAATGCTGTGTTGCCATGATTTTAACAGGTCAACCCTTGGTGAAACAAAGAAACAAAAAATAAATTATCCATCTTCCTCCTCATAATCTTAATTTCTAGCTCATCTCTCTGGCACCTACTGGTTCCCAGTGGTTCTTTCGTGGAAAAAGTCATTGCCCTTGTTCCAGATGGATTGGAAAAGTCCATCCTTCCCTGTATTGCTTGATATTTTGGAATGCAATCTTGCTAGTCTATAGTGTTTGTGTCCCATAGGGATTGCTGCCACAGGCTGAGTTTGTGTACTTAACTTTTTCCCCCCTTTTTTGTTTTTGCTCTGCCACCACATTTTCAGATTTGATCTCTTCTGAAAATGCCAATCCCTGGTGCTTCACAGTGCTATAGCATTTCACTCTATCAATGAAGCCAAAAGGAGAGAACTTCCTTTCCATGTCTTCCTCTGTTACTGCGCTGCTTTGACAAATCATGTCCAGGTTTTGGCTGCTTTTTCACTTGATGAGAGTCTTAATTTGTTTCTTGTAAAGTTCAGGAGTTTTTAGAAGGTGCAATGGAAACTTTATTGTTGTCATTACAGCTTGTTTATTGGGGAGATTGTCAGTTTTGATTGTCAAGTTAAGCAATGTATTTAAAAGACGTTTTGCATAATGATGTTGGACATGTATAGAGACTTTTCAAGACTTCAGAATGTGTTTCAATCTGTGCAGCATGGTGACCGTGGTCTTGAGCAAAGGGGAAAGATTTGGGTTAAAGTGGCAGGAGGCAATGAATTAATAACTTTTGTCCATATATTTTCCTGAGAAAAGTGAGCCATGAATAATTTGCTTTCTGGACCTTGCAGTAAGGATACATGACTGGCAAACCCACCCAGATTTGTCTATATCACAGTGTCTTCATGCTGTCAGGAACTCATGGAAAACACCTCCATCCAGTTCTCATGGTTTTTGAGTGCTCTCAGGATCTGAAATAGTGGTGAAACACAATGAGAGTGTCTGCTGTCATTAGCTGATCTTTTCCATGCTACTCATGGTAAATCATTACCAAACACAGGAGAGATCTGGATTTGGTTCCTTCTGTGCATGACTCAATAGAATTTTTACCAGAAATGCTTTCCAAGAGATTTATCATTAAAATACTCCTGTTTCCTTTTTTTACCTCCCATAAACTACATTTCTGGTTATACCCAAAAGCACAATTTGTAGCATGTCTAACAAGAATTCTCATATCCTTTTGTAGGTGCATATCTGCCAATTGCAAATTATGCACTTCAAGACATCCCTCATAGCCCTGTAATATCTGCTTTTAAAGTATCTCCTTTCTAAGAGAACTGGAGTTGTGTTCAGAACTGCAGTCTTGTCTGCCTCAGTCTTTCCTATAATATATATATCAGCTTATAGCTGTTGAGTAGAAAGAAATGTTGAAAGTAGAGAGCAGTGAGGAGAGGAATTGGTGTGCTGAACTCTCTGGGAAGGGTTTCCAGCTGACATGCAGGAAATATTGCTCATGGCTCTTCCATCACTCAGTGAACACAATTGGCTTTCTGTAATTTTCCACAACCAAACTGGGCTTCCCCAGGTCAACAGCCCGGATGTACAGAATCGTCAAGACAAAGCATAAAACCCTCTCACAATAACCCCTGTGACTGAAAGTGTAATGTAGACATACTCCTAACAGCCATTCCTTGTAGAAAGTCACCTTTGGAAAGTACTAAAATCACTGACCATTAATAATGAGGCCTACATTGCAAATTAGGTTATTTTAAATACATCAAACAACTTTCTCAAAATGGAAAAGAAAAGAAATTATATATGTCATGGTAATGTTTTCTATCTTTATATAAGTTATTAATTTGTATACTTAAAAAAAAATTGAGTCTGCTCATAGGAACACTTTATATTCTCTCAGGCTTAAAAGAGCTCTAGCTATGGCCTGCTAACTCTTATGGCCATGAAGAATGCATGTCTTGGTTATAAATGGTATCCACTTTAGCTTCATAGCTTAGAGCTGAATAAACACAGAATCACTGAATTGTACTCAATGGCTCTGTTTATACTGTATTTTGTTAGCATCTGACATAAATCAAGTGTGATTTGATTGACTATACCCAAAGTAGAGCCGGAATAAAATAATGAGGGCGTTTGTTAGCAGAGCTGCCAGTCTTTAGTAGTAATGACATTTAACGTAATAGGTAGCTGGTAGGTTAAAATGTGCTTTTTATTTGTTGTACATACATTTTATAAAAGAAAGATGTAGTAAGGCCCAGGGTGCAATTTTTCACACCACCCCTCCAGATAGGAAGCTAATTAAAAACAAGGCAAAAAACTGATCATGAATGAATGCATTGGCCATTGTTTAGTGTTATACAGAACTGTACAAAAAAGATCATTAAATTCCATTCATCACTTTGGCTTTAAATTGATGCAAAAGACTTGTGCTTCTGTGCATAAGGTGGAGGCTAAGTAGGAAGGGTATTAAATCAGTTTGAGAGTGTTGGGGAAGAAAATATTTAGCAAGAGAAATAATAAAGGACAGAATATGATAACATTGCTGTAAGGAGTGTTAGCTCATTTGCTTTGAATGCAATTCTGAAAGGTCAAGATGGAGGTAATATAAATGTTAATACTAAAATCCAGAGGGTTTGAAATTTTCAGTTGAAGTACTTGGTGTCATTGCAACAACCAAATAAACTTTTATTATCTTCAGGTTTAAAAGTCTGTTTTAAAAAAGTCTGTTGCTATAAATTTTAGAATTAACGACTTAAGAAATTGTAAAGCACTGTTTTAAAGCAGAATTTAGGCTATAAGTTTGCATTTTAGATTTTGACTGATTACTAATTCATTATTTTAGTGTATTAAACCTCTTCTGAATGCTTCTCCAGGTATTGGCTGGAAGAGCTGAACAGACTGTGAGCAAGTGCACTTGGATGCTAATTAACTGATTTGCGTAGAGCTATTTTCTACAGGCACTGAGAGCATACAATCATTATGGCCATAAAAATTGACTTCTGTTTGTTACACACACTTCTTCTGGAGTCATAAAAATTATTCTTGGCTCTTGTGTGCATGTAGCTACAAATTCCTATTAACACTGCCACTTGCACTTTGTCATAAAATACTAATTGCTTATTGACCAGGTCACAGAATTTGGGCAAAAAGTGTATCTAATACAAATAATGAAATCTGGAAACCATCCTGCCGTCTCTAACACTGCAGAGTGTGGTTCAAACCCTGAAAAACAGATCCTGTGAGCTGGACACATATTCCACAGGAGGGTGTTGGTCACAGAGGGGACTGTTTGCACAGTTTCATACTTGACCTTCTCTTTGCAGCATCAGGGCAATCCTTGGGGAAATGTGCTGTCCTTGAGCCTCTCTTCAGCCCTGTAGAAGAGAGAACAGACCTGGCAAGGTATTTGCATTCAAATAGCCAAGCAAACTGGATCCACGTTCCTGCTGCTGAACTTCATCCTGGGTTATCAAGTATTGCTTGTGTTCCTGACTAAGGGCTCAGTGCAAAGTGCTGGAAACCACAGAAATTTCAAGGGCATGAGAAGGTATTTGGAGCTGGACCTATTCACTCTTGTGCTTGGGTGGGCTGGCAGATGTGTGGTGACAGGGGTGTAGTGTGTGTGTGCTCAAATCCCCATGCAGACTGGAGGGCTGGGGAAAAAAATGCAGCCAGAAATTCCTGTTCAAAGGAACAAAACCCACTCAATGACCCACTCATTTGTGACCATCCACTGTGGTGAAAACTTACTCAGTCCAGAAGTTGGTGTAAAGTCTTACACCCGTGTTGGTCTGTACTGGAGATGTTCAAAATCCAAATGCCATTAGTTTGTCACAATAGGCATCACCCTCAGTGCAGCACTGGGGTAATCAGACTCTCAGTATTTGGTGGGCAAGAAGGCCAGGGTTCTGTTCTATCCCTGGTGTCCTTTGGTTGATGGTGTTCCAGGGGATATCCAACAGATGAGAACACACAAGAGAGCCAGTGACAGCTCTGGGGCTGTGGGCTGCAAGATTATTTTAATGACATCAGCCATTTGGCACAACTCAGTCCATCTCAGAAAGTAAATAAGTTGTTTGGAGGTGATTTAATAAGTCAACTGAG
Organism: Catharus ustulatus; assembly: GCF_009819885.2. Taxonomy (NCBI): domain Eukaryota; kingdom Metazoa; phylum Chordata; class Aves; order Passeriformes; family Turdidae; genus Catharus; species Catharus ustulatus. The sequence continues at coordinate 69,909,786 of NC_046225.1, read as the reverse complement.
GAAAACTTTACCAGTGTCCAAAGATGTGATGTCTTTCACTCTCTGAGAGGCAGAGATCTCCCCCAGCTTCAGGGAAGTGATGGAAGGAGAGGAGCTTTGGTCTCTGTCATTCTGTTGTTCTGAAGCTACTCTGCATTTTGTACAGCTCTTTGCTACAGCCAGGGAGGAGGTGATGCTATTTCTAAGTGTCTAACAAACAATTTTTGTCACATTCATCAATGGATTACACAGCAGTACCTGACCACTGAAAACAAGAAAAAAACACAGAAACTTGTTGCTGTGCTGTTCATAACTCTGGTTATGAGCAGCTTCTCAAAGCAACTTGAAAGATTTTGGCAAAAGTATCGAGTTGAAAACTCTGGATTTAATTCCTTCACAAAGATGCTATTTGTTCATGATAACAATCTCATTTCTCACACACAGGCACTGTAGGGGCTGCTTTATTGTCTCTAAGAGGTTAAAAATAAGAGTGATGTAAAAATACTCGCTACTGAAGATGAAGGCTTCAAGTGACGTATTTAGTGCTGGAGGTTTTTTTGGGTAATAAGGTTATCTTAAACTCATCCTTTGGTATCTCCATTTAGCTACTAAGTCAAGAGAGTGTTTCAGAGCTGTCTATAGCCCAGACAGTGCCACATCATCTGTACAATGGTCCTAAAAATCTATTATTTCAAAAAATGTACTCTAAAGTTAATATCTATTTCAAGCCATGATTGACATAAGCTGACTTCCATGGCTGAACATCCTCCCTGTTTTCCTGAAGTTAACTGAGTTGCATCAGGATGTGATGAGCCCCAGGAAAATCTGATTGCTGGAAACTATGGAAGAGACCATGAAACACAACTTGGTGGAGTAAGTCCAGATGTGTGACCAATTGTCTTGGTGATTATGGTGGAGCAGTGGAAATTAATGCCTCTCACACTCTGTGTTTTGAAAGATGACTAAATGGTTTGTATTGCACACCTTACTACCTTGCCCAAGGTGCAGGAGGTGGGAAGGTGCAATTCCAGGTCACACTTCATAGTGTCACAGCTAGTAACACACAGCAGCAGATCTTTCCAAGATATCTCCTCATTATAAATCCTGAGAAATTGGTTTTGCTTCCAGAAAAAAAAATAAACAAGAATTAATCCCTGCATTTGAATGGAAGCAGCTCATGCCATTAACTCAGAGTCCAGGTGACATCCTGGTCTCAGGACAATTTGCTAGGTGGTTCTTAAATTTTTTTGCTGTGTTTCACTGTCCTATTTGTTTTCCTAAAGTCTAAGTTTTTGGATCAGAATTCTGATTTAAAGGTGGTCTCTTTTCTCCTGGCTAATTTTCTCCCGCATTCATAAAGCTTATTTTTTCAGTCCACTGTTCCATGGAAATCCATCCTCTGTTAAGATATCTGTATTTATTGAGCCTTTTTTAAGCTTCAGATGGGCACCTAAATTGCTTTTGAAATTCAGTGTGCCGTAGGTTGAGCATGATAATAATGATCTGGCAGCTGCTGTTTAAAAAAGTTGATTCAATTTCATTTATGACAGAATTTGCAAAGCCTTGTAGAGTTATGTGTGTTTAACACACACATGTTTTATTGAAAATTGGGGTATTTTACCCTTTTAGGTAGTTCTGAAAATCTCAGCCTAAATTTTGTTCAGAATTATATATTTCCTTGAAAGAAATCTACCCACCACCGTTTTATGGGGAAGATGCTTCTCTCAGAGCTGTGTGGTAGAATTCATCATTGATATTATGTTCTCCCCACCTGCATGCACAGCAGAGCTCTTTCTCCTTGCTTTATTTTCCCTGTTTTCTGTTTCTCTTTGTGGTGCATTTACCTCAGTGACCATTACCATGGTGCTCCAATCAATAGGATGCCCAGTGCCCTGTATAATATAGTCCTAATTTTTTTCACCCATAGGCTTTGATTTTGATGTGGACACTTCCACCATAAACCTATACCTAATAATTAAAATCTTCATGTATTTTTTGCACAAGTTCCCTATTTTCCTTTCTGATGCATTGAGGCACTGTGAATTGTTCCCTGAAGCCAAATCTATACTTTTTATTGTTATGTGAATATTCTGCTCCTACTAGATATTATGCTTTTACTTCCTATTCAATAAATATCTATGACATTCAGCTCAGCAATGAGTATTAGTCTGTCAGAACACTAATTTATGGTGGGAATGGTGTAATATCAAAAGGTTTATGGATCAAAAATGTGTAAATATGAAGTTCAATCAGTGGCTCTTCCATGAATTAAATTCCAAACAAACATTCCATTCCAAAATTTGTTGGTGCATTTTTTTATCTGTTGTTTCAAAACTGGTCTGAAATGTCAAGTGATTTATGAACTTAGGAGACTCTTACTTGACATTTTTTCTTCTGCATTTTGTGACAGTATATAAGCCATCAGGTTGTTGAGGATGAGAATACATTTCAGTTACTTCATTGGGATATATCTCAATATTAACTTTCTGGTCTGCTGTCTTACTGAACAATGCCTGTTCCTCTGACAGTTCATTTAGATATTGTCATGGTGTTGGAAGCTTTAAAGGGGTTAATGAGGTATTTATTCCATTATTGTTATTGGAAATTACAGTGTCTAGAACACTTACACAAGAAGATTAAAGATAGATGCTTTAGACCACTTTCTATAGTCTGATAGGCCATTATTTTCTGGTTCATAACACAAAATAGTACTTTTCATCAAGGAGCTCATATTCTCTAGATGATTCAAAAATTCACAGACCAAAACCAATGTGAAATATTAAGTTCCTAATACTTTTTTAACCCCAAACAAGTTAGAATGCAAATGTTTTAATCAAACAAGGTGAAAGTGTCACACACATTTCTCTTTTGTGAAGACTGATGGTGAAAGGGATGCCTTGACATGTTGGAGATATCCCCTTGCTTGGCTTCTGCTTCTGGCTTAGCAAACATGGCAAACTCTGCTGATGCTGATGGTTTGAGGTGCTTTGATTTAAAACTTTGTTGTTTCCCTGATTTAGACCAGGAACACATTGAGTCAAGTTGTGCCATTTTAATGTGGTTCCTTGGGTTAAGGAGCAGCAGTTTCACACTGGAAGGACAACACTCACAGTGTGAGTTGTATGGTGTGTTTGAGATATTTGGGATCCTGTCCCTATTATTAGCATGAAAGTTCCTGCTGTACTTTTTCAATCCTGAGGGCCAGGAAACCATTCCATAGCCCTCCAATCTGTTCTGGTTTTCCATAGCCCTCCAATCTGTTCTGGTTGTGCAGCATGGTGATGAAGCTATCAGAGATCTGCAAGGGTTTTCTTCATGGTTTAGAATTAATAGAGCCAATCTTTGCAATTTTTCAGCTCACACTATATAAGAAATGCAATCAGCTGTTTTATTAGATGATAGATACCTCCTGGTAACTAGATCTGAAACACATCTAACAGCAGATGAAGAGAAAGACAGCTGGGAGAAACAGATCTCCATCCTTTCAGAAAATCAAAAGCCATATGGAATGGTCTTGGGAAGCTTGTTCTGGGTGATCCACCTTGAATTGGTCACCCTCCTTCAGCTGCTTCACTCTGCTTGGACAGGGGAGTTGGACAGGATAATTTCCTGAGGTTCCTTCCAAACTCAACCTGCAATTTTGGGAGGCACTCTTAGAGACTCTCATGTTCCTTCACACCCCTGGGTGCACAGGAGGGGCAAGAGGCACAGCAGGAATGCACCAGGAATCTCTGCTTCTCACAGCTCCTTCCACAGGGCAGCACCTGTGTGTCTGCACAGATCTGTGAGAAACACGTGGCCCTTCAGCTGACAGCAGGATTTATTTCCCACACTTATTTGTCGTGAAGGGGTAAGTGTGGTGCTGTTTAATTCCTTACTCTCTCTTTGCCTGGATAGATTTAAGGGCTGTACAGTCCATGGTGGATGCCATCTGTGCTGTACTGCCCAAGGTGCAGCCTTTCAGTGTCACCTGAGATGTCTCTGACAGGGTCTAGGACTCCTCACACTCAGTTTGGTCTCTTCTCTTTTAAAGCATCCTTCCCTCTTTACTTCCATCTTTGACTCCTCATTTTTTCCTCAACACTGACCTGCCTTGTCCTGTGGTCAGTTACAAGAATCAACCTGTTAGGAAGAAACTTTGGTGCATCAGCATTTAGAAAATTGACTTTTTTCTAGAGGAGGGATTTAGTCAGCACTTAGTTTACCTGCCAAGCCTTACAGTAATCCTCGAGAAAGGCAACAAGATAACAGGCTGCAAAATAATATGGTCCAGAGCAGAGATGTGTTGGGAGATATTCATGTAGCAGAAAACAACTTCATTGTAACAGAAATGAGTTTTATTTTCACACAGCAATACATTGCATAATCTGACACATTCTCACAAATAACTTTAGCGTCCTGAATATTATTTTGGAAAAAGGGAACATCAACTGAGAAAGTTTCTGCTTATAAACAGAAAAACCCAAACCATTTCTGGATTTGGAGACTAGTTAGTTTTTTGTTTTGTTTTGTTTCATTTTTTTCATTTCTGGAGATAAATTATAAACCAGAAAAAAAAGTATTTGTAAATGATACACAGCTAGCAATGCCCGTTTCTACTGGCCAGGATGCCCATGTGACTATTTCTCTTCCATGGTAACTTAAGCACAAGAAAAAAGCCTTTACAGTTCAGGGCACTGCTGCCTGGCCAGAAGTTTGTAATAATTCATAGACCTTTCACTTTAATTTTTCTAGAGCTGAGGAATTACATTCTGCTATTAAAATGACTTTGTGAGTTGCCTGGTAGAGTGTATATATTCTTTCTGCTCAAAGAGATAAATAGAGCATTGTGGGGAGCAGGGACTTCTTAACAGCAGGTTCTCTAAAGAATCCATGTGCCTTGAAAGAGAATATCATTGCTCTTCCCTTCCCTCATCAGCTATTTTTCACATGGGATCCCTTAAGAGATGTGGGCTAGCAAGAACCCTTTATCCTTCTTGGGCAGTAGCCTCATGTTTTGTTTTTTGGTTTTTTTTTGGTGTAAATTAAGGGCAAGAAAACCTTGTGAGTGGGGCATGAATCTGACATCCTTCAGGTGGGGCAAAGTGTTGGGTACCAGCTGCCAGGTCTGTGTGTGAAAGGCTTGAGGACATCCCAGGCAGCAGCAGATGGGCACAGTGTGGGCAGCTCAGGTGAGGTTGGGATCTGCTCAGTGATTCACTGGGGTTGGTTTTTACAGCCTTGGCCACAGTGGCAGTGTCTGAAGCACAGCCCTGATGTGGAGAGCTGGGTAGAGCTGATGGGATTTTATAGTGCTCATTCCGTTCCAGAGTCAGAACTCAACTAGTGTTTTTCTTTTTTATTTTCAGGATTTATTGATTTCCCTGCTTGACTGACAAAGGCCTGGAGGAGAAAATGAGAGTTTCTACTGGGAATTTCTTTCTTAATGGTGGACAATGCTTATCTAAGTCTTCCAGCTATAATAGAAAATGCTTCCATTAAAGCTAACTGGAAGAACTCAGTCTGGGGAGGTTCCTGGGAGGAGGTGATGTGTGTCTGTTGGTTTCCCTGCAATAGATGAGCTTTGAATGGTTTGCATGTTTTTGATTGCAGCAAATTGTAGACCCAACTCATGGGTGTCAAAAGGAAGGGGAATGTTGTAGACTGAACAACCAATAATAGTCAGGGTCAGATCATGACAAAAATTTAGCTTTTTGATTGAATTTCCGGTCTACTTTAAAAAAAATAAATCATGGTTCCCATTCCCCAGTTTAAACTTCTGTTCTCAAGGTAAAAGAAAAAGCCAAAATGTGGTAGCAGGTCTCTAAGCTGTTTTATTCCTCAAGTGAGACATGGGACCAGGTGAAAAAAGATATCAAAAATAATTTTCTTGGTCTTTGTGTCTGATTCAGACTCCAGTTTCCCCATCAGTGAGCACAGCCTTATATTCTCAGTGCTTCATAGGGGGTTATATTACATTGACTTGAACTTTCATAAAAATCACAACAGCAAAGCTCTTTGCAGGATGGGGAATGTAATTCATGGTGTCTACAGCATAAGCTGAGATTTGTGCATGCCAATAGCCATGTGTGTTCCCAATAACAGTGTCATGCTCTTCTTGGCATGCTTATAAACCTTCAGACAAGTCTGCCAAAATATATTTTCATTCAGTATTCTACTTCTTTCTGTTCCTTTTTTTAATAAGTCTTAAATCTTCCCCTTGCATTTTACAAATTGATAACTGTCCTGACATTGTAGAACCTGGGTAGATTGTATCAACCTTCCTTCCTTCTCTTGCAGGTGTAGCCTTGCCAAATGTGACATACCATTCATAACACAAACAGGATTTTGCAATACAGAATAACAGGGTTTTGCTACTGAATAGAGAAGGAAGCCCAATTTTTAAAATTTAAAATTTTTGGGAGAGGGCGGGGAGAGAAGAAGTGAATATTTATTGGTTTCTGCTCCTAGTAAAAAAACCTTCAGTTTCAAATTCATAGAAAGGTCTTTGGCACTTAGGCTCAGTGTCTGTCTCAAGCCAGTGGAGCTGCACTGGTTCCCATAAGCAATGCCTCAGCCCTTCAAGTGACTTCGTAATTACAAATTCTTGCAAAAAAAATACAGAATAAATATTTAAGAATATAAAATAAATATTGCTCTATGGGTTAGCAACTTATGTATAATGCCTGTTTTTCTGTTCATGTTATCTCATGTCCATAAGAAACAACTCTGATGAAGTCAACAGAGTTAAACCAAGTTTAAAATATTTTGAAGGGAAGTATTGGCTTGATTCTGATGTATTAAATTTGTGAAGATGAAATTATCCTACCTTATGTCTTTGCAGTTGTTATAACGTGCATAGACACCACTTGTATTTTAACGAATACTCTAATACTGATTAATAAATTGTATGTATTTGATCATCATAAATCAAGAGTTACATCGTTGCAGTCAATCAATGGTGCCAAGCAAGTCTCAGGATGCAGTAGATGAAGGAAGGCCCATGAGCAGTTCAGCCTAACAGAAAAATGGAAAATGCTGGTTCCAAAGTTACTTCAATAACATTTGGGTTTGGCTTTATCCATGTGGTGTGTGAGAGAGGTCTTCAGTTGGACTACACTGCTCTAGTTCTAGTGGTATTCCTGGGGAAAGGACAAGTCATACAATTTGTCTATAGCTTTGGTTTTCTGACTGCATACATATGATTTTAAGTCAGCCTTGTCTCTGGATTTTCTATTGATTTTTGCATGTTTATCCACTTTGCATATGTAATTGCTACATTTGCAGTCGCTAATCAAACTTTGCCAATTAGGATTACTGGAAGAAATCCTCTTGGCTGAAGAAGTTCTGCATACAAAGATGTGATGGAATGGTCAATGCTGAAATCCTGTGACTAGGAATGCTGCAGTCTGGGAGAGATGGAAAATAGTTTTATTTCCATAACATGCAGAAAAATATACCACAAAAATATTATTTGTTAAAAAAATAATTTAAGCAGTGGTTTTGCTAGGATGTAATAATACATGCCTGATATAGAAAAAAATCAGCCCATTATTTTTTTCTTTTAGTTTAAATACTACTATTTCTATATTGACCTTTGTTTTTCAGACAATACAAGTTCTAAATTATTTTTAATTTGTTTTTACTTGTCAGATATTTGGATATTTTGGAACCTTTTGTAACAGAGCTCTATACTTGAAACAGTTGCATTTCACCAGTGATTACATTTCGTTGTTTTGCTCACTGATTTGGACATTTTCATTGACTAATAAATATCTGAAAAAGAAAAGAAAATCTCTACAGGAGCAGTGTGCAGAAACACATTCTTCAAGGCATGAGTGGGATCAGGTTGAATTTTGTGGTCCCTGTGAAAGTATTTGCAGTTTTTACAAAATCTTCACAATTTACACTTGAAGGCATTGTGGCTGTTGTGAGTGCTGGGTCATGGCCAGTTTTCCATGGCTGGCAAGTCAGGTGTCTCAAGAACTCAGTATTGAGTGTTTTGTTTTGAAAGGATCAGCTCAAGAGCAGCCAAGGGTGGTTAGTGCTCTACTCACTGCGCTGTGTCCTGGTGGTTTGATTGTGAATCTGGAAACAAATTTACTGATTTCAATACAATTCCCTGTTCTGTTGTTTACATCACATATTTCACCCCAAACAACCCCTGTGGCTTTCACAGAAGAAACAAAACTCTGAAATACCCTGTCATTTCCTTAGACTTGAAGCCATGGCTGAAGCATGTGAGTGTGATGATGGGAATTTCATGACTGATAACTGTATCATTAAAAGCTCAAAATTAATCACTGAGTATCACTATACTTGAAGTAGTCTTGCTTGTTTAAAAAATTGATTAAACCCATCTTTAGGCAGAATATCTACTGCAAAGGAAAAATGTGAAAGAAAATTGATTTTGATTCCTTGTAACATAAAAAAGTGATGATCATTTCTTTCCCTCCTACCAGTATGTAATCAAACATGAGCTATAAGAGCAGTAACAAAATTATTCTGCTTTGAGCTGCTAACATTCTTCACCCAAACCGGAGCTTATAAGGCAAGCACTCTTGACTTGTTTTCTGTGGTTTTCAAGAAAGAAAGACAGGAGTCAGAGTGGCTGCACCAAGAAGCCCATGGAAAGCAATAAGTGATCTCGATCTGCTCTGTGCAGCAGAGTCAGCTGTGAACAACTTCAGGGCACCCTTGACTCCAAGCTATGCATGATTTATGGGGGTATCTAACCCTAAGAGCAGTGTGGGCAGACCACTGCAGTGATTAAATCCTATTTGAATGTTTTGTTAGGATAGTTCCTGACAGGACAAAGGGCTCCTAATTCCCTTGTGGCAACATCTCACACACAGCCTTCCTCCCTTGGCTTTCTCTGTACTAATCACCCCTAAATAACAGGTTTCTGAAAGAGCCTGAAGGAGGAGTCCTAAGGCAAATGGTTAAGGCCTGATCTCCCAGACACAGGGCTAATTAACTGAATCTTTAAAACACCATGATGCAATTAACACCATACATTCTTTGCATAGGACAGGACTGTACAAGGGGAAATAGCTGCTATAATGTGAAATCCCTAAGTTAAATTGTACTTGTGAGTAAATCCATATTTTGAGGATCAAAAACAAAGAAGTAAAACATGCTCTGTCTGTGATACCCAGAGATGGCAGAACTAAACCAGCCAGATAAATCACACTGCCTGTACTCAGGTATTTGCGCACTTGTGTGCACATGTGCATGTGCAGTTTTCTCTCATTAAGCATTTGGGTAGCTATCAGCTACCATTATAAGCTGCCAGCTTCACAGGTGATGGGGGAAATCTGTTATGCTTTTATCACCCTAAATTTTAGTTTAACTCAGAATGAGTCCAGGTACTGCTGAAGGCAGCCAGAGATGGAAATGATGGGATAGCTGTGCTTGTGTGGTGCTGACACCTAACACACATCCTTGGCCATGGGGCACTGGGCAGACAAACTAATCCTGGGGCTCAATTTTCTGACCTAGGGAGATTAAAGTGAAATATCTGTGTTTGTGGGTAAGGCACATTAACACTACCTTGATGTCAGTCTGGTTACCAAATTAGCACTGGGCTGCACAAAATGAGTGTTTTGGTGACTGTGGATTTAGATGGTTATAGGCAATCGATGGTAAAGATTAAACTCTGGGCTCAAAGTTATTCAGCATGGGGTTTGCTGATTGTCCAAAAGTGTAACAAGCTTTCTCTTCTTCACATCTCCTTTTCAGTTGTTAGTTATGCTGAAAAATTAGACCTGGGGCACTAATTTTCTGAAGTTGATGATCAAAGGAATCATTCCTGTGCATCACCTGTACAACAGGTAAGAAACAAATTAGTACAGTAATTTCACAATTATAAGCCGCACTGAGTACAAGCCGCACTTCTGGGTGTCGGCAACTTTTCATTCTTTGTCCATACACAAGCTGCACCTGATTATAAGCCGCACATTACAATACAGAGTGTGATAAAAGGTATCTATTCTATCACCATATGTTGGGGTGGGGGCAGTGATCCTTATCTCAATGGGAGATATTCTGCTAATGGGCCATCCATTGAAACCAGGCAGGGCATTGTTCTTTATCTTTTCACAACCCATCCTTCCTCCAGCCAGTCATTTTCTGCTCATGGCCATTGAGTCCCACTGTGGGACTGATAAAATTACTGCATCCCATTGGGAGTTGCTCCAGCCAGGGGGAAGAGCCCAACATTTCTTAGCAAGATAAAAATAGAGGTTTTGGGACACTAAGGGAGCCCCTTTCCCCACTGGACTCCAGAGGAAAACCGGATTTCTCCACATCACCACTGGAGCTCCGGAGGGAAACTGCACCTTGTACAGGAGCACTGCTCCAACTGAGCCACATCTGTCACTGCAGGAGGATTCAGCCACCATGGAATGGGACTGCTGCCAACACCCTGCCTGACGGGTGTCAGGTTGTACTCTGACTATGTCAGGGTTTGGAGTTTGTTTCTTTGTAGTACTGTATTTCTATTTTAATTTCCCTAGTAAAGAACTGTTATTCC